>NC_080388.1:44600876-44900876 GCF_028751815.1 Salvia miltiorrhiza | reverse complement strand
GTCTTCAACTTCAACAATATTGATCTTAAAATGAGCACCATCGATGATGCATTCAAAACACCTATTAATGGTAACAAATCCCGTTGATAGTTGGATAAATGCAAAATCCAACCTTTTCTTAGATTTTGTATTCTCATGAATCTTGAGTAGCCTCCCCAA
This sequence comes from Salvia miltiorrhiza, assembly GCF_028751815.1. NCBI lineage: Eukaryota > Viridiplantae > Streptophyta > Magnoliopsida > Lamiales > Lamiaceae > Salvia > Salvia miltiorrhiza. The sequence continues at coordinate 44,900,717 of NC_080388.1, read as the reverse complement.
TCGAGAGCTTGTAATCTCGAAGAACCTAGTACTCCACGCCTGCAAAGGCACCCCATGCCATCTAGTCCAAACTGTTCTTTGCGTGTTTACATCAACGTATGACCATGGACGGATCCATTCTAACCAAAAATTCACCCATTCATCAAGTTCCTTCAACAGCTCCTCCACCGGTGACTTATTCAGGCTTTGAATCAACACGAGATTGCCTCCCAAAGAAGAAATCTTCAAGTTGTTTGCACATTCACTACTTATTTCCTCCTGATAGTCTTCCCAAATAAACTCCGATTTCATGAAACCTGTGAAAGAATTTCGGAGCCATTCGGTCTCACCCTCCGTTGTTTGGAATCCGATGATTTCATCTGCCGGAAAGGTCGAGGGCTTTTTTGCTCCTCGAAGAGCATCGACAAATGTTTTTCCTGCTTCCCTTCCGCTGTTCACCGTTAAGATTCTTCCGAAATTCGCCTTTGGGTGTTTTTCCTTTACCAGAATTTCATTCTTCTCCAGATTCTCCTTGTAACCTGAGTAATCTGCTATGTGTGGTCTTTGAAATCTTGGAGTATATGCTCTCAACTTGTAGCTACCGAACCATATGTTGTTCAAATCTCCCAGAATCTTCTCCGCATCTAAACCCTTCTCGAAACGCACGAATCCAAAAGATTTTCCTCGAACGTCTTTTTTCCTGGGTCGAAAAATATCAATGACCTTACCAATCTTATTGAAGCTCTTCTCCAGTGTTTCAATCCAGGTTCCTTCTGGAAAATTATTAAAGAAGAAAGTATCTCCTTGATTGGACTTCCAGATCTCCTGCCGATCAACCGCTGACTTGGGTTTAGGATAAGCCCTATGGTTAGGAAAATTTTGCTGCCTCACCGGAGTTCTCTCGGGACAAGGACGACCTACCCTTCTCCTCCTCACCACACTCCACTCTCTCTCCATTTCTCTAGCTTGCAGAAGGTTGATACAGAGTATATTGCTCTCTCAGTTGCAAAGCATACGATTAGATCTAACTCTTCGTTTTTCACATGGCAATGTAAGTGTGAAGCGATGAGAGACAGAGCGCGCGCGCGAGAGAATTTACTTTTGTATAATTCTCTTGTTTCCAACATGCAGTTGCGTGTCCTTGCATTTCTTCAATTATTTTTCATAATGTGTATATATATAAAAATACCCCCACCCCTTTCATAATTATCGCCATTATTTACTTTTAATTTTTTTTATAGAGTGCTCCTTTATTTTATATTTACTATTACGTCTATCCGTGTGATGCACGGCAAAATTGAATTAAACGATATGATTAAATAAATAAATAAATATAAATATTAAACAGAAATAAAATATAACAAATGCAAAATATGGTTTAAATTTATAAATGCAATTTTCAATTATGTATAAAGTGTAATGATAATTATAGTTATTAAATTATTTTAAATTATTTGATAATGAATATTAATATTACACGTTATTATTATAGAGAATTTCACATAATAATAATAAAGAAATATTTTCATACATAAACATAAACAAAAAGTTGTAAAATTTTAACAAAGAAAAAGATCTTCTGCCGAACTTAAATTAAGATGCACATTGAATGTTTTTTCATAAAATAAATTTGACGATGTTTAGAAAAGAATTAAAATTATAAATAAAAAAAGAGAATAAAATAGTAAAAAATTGATAGGAGAAGGGAGAGAAAAGATGGAGAGAGAAAACTCCTCTTTTATATATTTTATAGATTTCCATTTTATGGCTAATATATGAAACTTGTTTTTCTACAAAAGGTGTAAATTAGCGTATGAAAACTGAGCAAAATGCTCGAAATTCAAATATTTGATAACGAAATCGAAATTTAAAGTTTGGTTTGGATTTTTCAGATTTTCGAATCCGATTGATAGGTTTAAAATTAAAAATATATATATATTCAAAATCCGAAGTATATTTATAATATTATAATATTATACATAAATTTATATAGATTAGTTCTTATATATAGTTAAATATTTCTAAATATTAACACTATACTCTTATCTTCGTTAATTATAATTAATGATTTATTAATTAAGACCTTAATTCAATCTTAATTAAATAATTGGTTAGGTTGATATGCATTTTGGATTTTTTTTGAATTTTGGAATTTGTTTATATTTTGGATTTTTTTTTACATTTCTGATTTTTCGATTCGGATCGAATTTTTTAAAATTTTTGGATTCGAATTTTCGAATAATATAATTCAGATCGAATTAAATTTTAAGAAAATTTCAAATTTTTATATCGAATCGAATTTGACAAAAATTCAATTAGAAATGCGAATGCTCAGCCATATGGAGACCCAACTATAGAGAATCATAACATATTATAATTGAATAACGATATCGCATGATGTTTGTATGTCGAGTTTGTGCAGCATTTAGAATTGCTAATACACTATTACATGCCAGAAAAAGATTTTTATGTGCTCCATAACCATATATATACATACCAACGACTCTTGTACTAAAAGCTCAATAACCACTTCGAAATAAATATGTGTGTGGCCACGTTGTCCTTTACTTTATTATTATGACATTTTTTGTTGCACCCAAATTTTAACTTCATGTTGGGGGATTTCTGGATAAATGTTGTTGGTATTTAAAATATTGGCATTTTGGACCACTTCTTGGCCTAAGATTTCATACCTTTATGTCGCACTTAAATGGGAAACTTAAACTTCGAATTTCCTTCCATTTTACTTTCTTAGTGTTTTTAGCATTTTTTTATTATAAAATAATACATTTAGCATTTTTTTTAAACTATATAAGAGACCTCTTATATAGTTTTATCTAATAGAAAATTAGTTATTCATGTATTAGTTAAATAAATGTAAACATTTTAGAGGCAAGGGATACGTATGTTTACACATTGCTCCAATTTCACCCGACTTTTTGCTACTATAAATGTTTTACTATTTCGTCCAAAAATCCAAATTCAACAAAATAGAAGTGACAAACTCTCAAACTACGCCAATGAATTAACGTTTTCTGCGAATTGGTAAGCGGGATATTTTCGTCACTACGCTAAAACAATATTTTTTTAAAATTACAAGAGGTGTATAAATATAATCAAATGAGCAATCTGCACGCAGAAGAGACCTCTACACCACATAAAGGTGGAAAACCCAAGACATCTCTCACAAATGAGAGTTTTTGGGTGCCTCAGTTTTGCCATTTAAATTAGGCTTCATTGGCATCATTACAATAAAACAAAATTAAACTATATAATGTTTGAATTCTTATATTTCCTAATGCACTCTCATTTAACCAAATAAAAGAAGTGTTCGATTTAGGATTTTCAACTACATAAGAAAAATATCTAAAAAATTCTTTTTTTGTTAATCTTCCTTCAAATCTATGCTATATATTAAAGCAAGATATATAGTTGACGGTATTTAATAGATCTTTCACTTGATACTAACTTAATTGCTAACAAATACTCCTTATGTACCCTTAAATTATGCATTTATTTTATTTTTGTAAGTTCTCTAACTATAAGCATTTTCTATTTTAGATACTATCTCACCAATAATTGGACAATTTTATCCTTATAACTTACATTTATTTACAAATTTTGCTCTTAATGTAAAGCTCTTTATCCACTATCAATACAATTAATAACTTTTTATTAAGTGTGCGTGTGATAGTCTAACAATAAGTGGTTAATGTCAAAACCTGAGGTACTGGGTTCGAGTGTCGACCTCCGTGTGGTCTTTGAATTTCTTTATTTACTTAATTTATCAAAAAAAAATTGTATTATAACTCAGTGTCAAAAGATTTCCTTTATAATTTTAGTGAACAGGGGGAGTAACATTTAATATAAACCTATTTATTGGAATATATATTTGAAAATTTATGAAAGTGTGTTTAACATAATATATAGTTATAGCACAATTTTTTTTCCAACCGAAAAGTAGCTTAATTTTGTACTCCAGTGAAATATTTTTTGGATAAAATCCCTCCAAATTTTTAAAAAATAAGATATTGTTTGTAAATGTTAGCATTCGACTTCGCATTATAAATAACACTAGCATATAGATTTTTAAGAATAATATCACACTGTGGTGTATATGTAAATATATGACATATATATATGTACACCTTTGCAAATAAAGCTAGCTATATAATTTTTGTGTAAATTCTAATTTGTATACTTTTAATTATACTTTAAAAATAAAGAATAGTACATCCCATGTATGATGTTTGTATGACACGGAAGTACTACTAGTATAACTTAAATTTCTTAAGTATAAGATAAGATGTAAGGTCACCATTTGTTAGTTGTTACATTACAAAGATTTTCTATTTTAGCTCTATTTTTCTTTGGCCCAATTTTTAAAAATAAAGATCGCACTGGAATATTGTGCTTTCTTATCTCAAGAATCCATAAGAAAATGTAAGACAAAGAAGGAAGAAAAATTGCAGTATTTTGTAAGTAGTCATCATAAATTATTTCAATCTTCAAATTAATAAATGAAAATAAATACGATACCTGAAAACCCCGATCCATGCGATAAAATAAATTTCAAACAGAATATGAAAGTATGAAACCATGTATGTTATTCTTATATTAATGTAGCCATTTCACTCAAACCTAAGAACTAATTTTGTTTATTTCCATTAAAAAAAAGATAGTTAAAAGCTAGCTAGCTAGCAAATCAAAATATAATTTCCCCCTTTATCACCAGTCGTTTTTATGAAGACGAGCTACCAAATCAGGGAAATTACATCAATTTGAAAATGAAAACCTTGATATAAGTAAAAATCTAGAGTTGTTTTAGATTTTGTTAGATACACGGGTTTATTATCCTCATAACTATATTTTTTTCGTGAAAATTTGGCATTAAACCTATAAAGTTATTGTGTTCGTCATTAATTAATTTATTTAAAAATAGAATTTACGCTCTGTATGAAATTCGAATCAAAATGTTGCATTCATTTATCAAGAAGATTCATTAACCATAAATATTGACGATCAAGTAACTGAAACTAAATTTTCGTTCTCACAATAATTAAAGATTGTCATTTTAATAGTATATACATTTATATAGAGAGATTATGTATAAAAAGTATTTGCATATGATACAAAACATCATTATTTCTTTTGAATATCTAATTAAATATTTGTAGATCTTATTCATTTTAGAACAACTTCAACCTTTTTCATTTTTGAGAATAAAACAACTTCAATCTTGAAAGACTAAAACTAAAATTTTAACCGCATTAATCATAAATGTGAAGAAGTTGAGAAAAATGTTGCTGGTTCATTATTTTTATTTTTAATAATGTTTGTTATGAAAAGTGTGCAAGAAAGAACAAATACATGAAAGTTACAAAAACACCCTTTCCCCACAGCTCCAAGCGCCACCGGTGGCGCCGCCGGCCCACCACCACAGACTGGGTCCCACTCTCTAAAACCCCTCTTTACATTACTCTCGACCCTTATCTCTTCTTCCTCACGCGTTGAACTTTCAAACCCTCCCTCTTTCTCTCACTCATTTATTTTCTTTGTATATTATTGGATTATTTTTTAACTATAGCTCAAAATTTGATGTGAAGGTGATTTTTTAACTTGAATTTTTGCAATACTATAAATATAATTTATATTTATTCTTTACATAATAACTCAAGTTAAAACTTTCGACTAAAATTGAATGTTGAAAAGAAAAATAATGCGTTGTCAAATCAGCTTTCGACTATATATATATATATATGAAACAATATGGCCAAATTTTAATCATATATATATAATATATGATTTTGACTTGAATTATAAAATAAACATAGAATACATTTATAATATTTATAAATTCGGTCAAAAAATGGCTGTAGAGTGTAGATAAAAATTATATTTAAAATAAAATTATATTACTTCCTCTATTCACAAAAATAGAGAAGAAGTCAGATAAAAGTTTTAATAAAAATGATTAGTGAATTGTTAATAAAAAAAATTATCTCATTAAAAAAATAATACCAATAATGATAATTAATTGTATTTTGAGTAGAGAAAAATGTTTATTATGTGATAAAAAAATTAAAAATAAAAAGAAAATAATTTTTGTGAATATTATAAAAAAATGACTATTTTTTTAATTGAGGGAGAGCATATTGTATTATAAAGAATTTAGCAAATTGTTTTTTGTCTTTGTTGGCACTTGGTCCTCTGATCCACACACCACAATCCCCTACAGCTCACATCAACTCAGAGAGAGAGAGTGAGTCTTCTCTCATCTCTCAAGAAAAGAATCAAGAAACACCATACAAACAAATACCCACCCACCAAAACCCATAAGCTTTCTCTCTCTAGATATATATTTTTTATATTAAACCGACACTTCTCTTCACCGAATGCAATAATACGTCTGTGTGTTTCTCTTTGGGTCGTCTGTTAATCCGTCGTTTTCAGTTCATTGTTAATGCGAAGGGGTTATTTAAGTAGCAGAGGAAAAAAAGGATAAAATAAAGCACGGAAGCAATCACATTTCCTTCTCGCTTTGCTTTGCTGTGCGCCAATGGGGATTTTCTCCCTTCTTTCTCTCTCTTTCTATTGATTGAAGCTGTGTGAGTTGAAGGAGGCTTCGATTCTTGGCCATGGATACTAAAGGGAGGCTCGTTGCTGGCTCCCATAACAGGAATGAGTTTGTTCTCATCAATGCCGATGACATTGGAAGAGTAATCCCTCTCCCTCTCTCTCAAAATGGCTCATCTCTTTGAGTTTTTCTTGTTAAAGTTGGAATCTTTTTCAAATGGATTCAAGCTGATATGTTGAAGTTTGACATTCACAAAACCAACTTCTTTCCTACTGTCATTATAATCGATCATTTCAGTTTAACAACTTTTTTCCCGATTTAGTTTCTCTCAGCTCTTTTTGAGCTTTTCTAGATTTCCGGGCCATTCCACATTCTTGTCATTTAGTTTTCACTCAACTGAATTTTTCCAATTTTTTTTCTTTCTTTCTCCAGATTTTCTCACTTTTTCCACAAATCTGTAATAGTCTTACCGGAGCCACGTATCTTTGCTACCAATCAAGTTCCATCTTTCTTGAAATTTCCCATTTCTGATCTAGTGTTATTTGATCTACTGTATCTTGCAGGTGACTTCTGTGAAAGAGTTGACTGGTCAGATTTGCCAGATTTGTGGAGATGAGATTGAATTCAGTGTAGATGGAGAGCCTTTTGTTGCTTGCAATGAATGTGCATTCCCTGTTTGTAGACCTTGCTATGAGTATGAAAGAAGGGAGGGCAATCAAGCCTGCCCTCAATGCAAAACCAGATACAAGCGTATCAAAGGTTGTTCTTTAATTGCTCTTTTATCACTAATCCTACCTTTTGAATCGGCTACTGATTTTCTTGAAATTCTCAGGGAGTCCCAGAGTGGATGGAGATGAAGATGAGGATGAGTTTGATGATTTGGAGCATGAATTTGATTACAATGAGTATGAGCAGCAGCACATGGCCGGAGCACCTCTGTCGTCTCGGGGCATTGGCCGGACTGCCTCCGGCATCACCACCCACTCGGAGATGGATCCCTCGGCTCTTAACTCGGAGATCCCTCTCCTCACTTATGGTCAAGAGGTAGATGTCATATTATAAATCTATTGTGTTTCTTCATCTTATAATTAGTGTTTCTTTACTAAAAATTGATTCTTGATGAAGGATGACACGATTTCAGCCGATAAGCACGCCCTAATTATCCCCCCGTTTCGAGGGAAGCGAGTCCATCCTATGCCCTCTTCTGATTCATCCATGACCTGTGAGTGTTTTGTGGTGTGATTGTTGATGAATTATGTTTAGTGATGTTTCTTGATTACAAGTTAAATGTAGTTCCACCACGGCCGATGGATCCGAAGAAGGACTTAGCCGTGTACGGCTACGGCACCGTGGCGTGGAAGGAGAGAATGGAAGAATGGAAGAGGAAGCAAAATGAGAAGCTTCAAGTTGTGAAGCATCAAGGAGGAAAAGGGAGTGGAGATGAGCTGGATGATGCTGATTTACCCAAGTAGGTCCACCCTTTTTCAATTTTGTGCTTTCTTCCTTTTTCATGTGCTTCATCGAGTGTCGGTGGCCCTGCATTTAATGGCTTTATTTCGTTTGCTTTTAATACTTGTGATGAAACTGTGTACTGGTTGACTTGTAGCTTTTGCAATCACTACTTTGTAGCCGTTGTTAACAGTGTATAAAAGCTTCTTAGTTTAATGGTATTTAATATTGACCTATACATGCTAACTTCTATTATTGAATTGATCGGCTGCCGTATAAAGTAGGTCTTACTTAGCAAGAAAATGAAATATGGTTCCTACATTCGATTTATAGCTATGCATGCAGAGAAATTCAGCTGCGGAGGCGAACATCCGAGAGCCCTATAGGCTATAAGTAACACGATGATTCTCCTTTGGAAACATGAATGGAGAATCGGACATTGATATGATTGAATTGTCTATGAATCTTGATAAAGAGACAGAGCATGAAATAATTCAAGCTGGGATACAATGTGGCAGATAAAATGTTGGACGGTTGAGATTAATGAAACTTGAGCTGATGTAGAAGACTTAAGAAAGCTAATTTAGGTCTTTGTGTATACTTAATCTATAATTTCATATACCATTACAAGACTAAGCTAATAGAGAGGAGAAGAAGCATGGCAAGTCAATCTCAAAATATTCTTTTCAGAGGTACAAAATGAATAAGCTCAGCTCACTTCTGCCATTTTAGATTTGTCAAAACTGCTCAATTCTCTAATGTTGCATGATTAATATGCTTAGGTAAACCGTAAACGTATAATCAGTATTTGCCATTTACGTTTTCTTCTAAAAGATAGAATGTCCTTTCCTTTTAGCTCCCTGTTGTATTTATATAATGTCAAATTTATTTTTTCCTTGTCAACAGGATGGATGAAGGCCGACAACCACTTTCGAGGAAGATACCAATTCCTTCGAGCAAGATAAGCCCATACAGAATCGTCATTTTGCTGCGTATGGCAATTCTTGGATTGTTCTTTCATTATAGAATCCTTCACCCCGTCAATGATGCATATGGATTGTGGCTAACATCAATTATATGTGAGATATGGTTTGCCATCTCCTGGATCTTCGATCAGTTCCCGAAGTGGTTTCCAATCAAGCGAGAAACATACCTCGATAGACTCTCGTTAAGGTATACATTTTCTCCTTTTGTGTGCGAGATGCTCCTTTGCCATCTCTCTCTCTCATGTTCATGCTTCTGACCACTGACATGCATACCAGGTACGAGAAAGAGGGCAAGCCCTCTGAGCTAGCTCCCGTAGACATATTTGTGAGTACGGTGGATCCTTTGAAGGAACCTCCGCTAATTACGGCCAATACCGTTCTTTCTATACTTGCCGTGGATTACCCCATTGACAAGGTTGCCTGCTATGTGTCTGATGATGGTGCTGCAATGCTTACTTTCGAAGCTCTCTCAGAGACGTCTGAGTTCGCTAGGAAATGGGTCCCGTTCTGCAAAAAGTTCAAAATAGAGCCTCGTGCTCCCGAATGGTACTTTGCTCAAAAGGTTGACTATTTGAGAGACAAAGTGGAACCAACATTTGTGAGGGAACGTCGTGCAATGAAGGTATCTTCCCTCTTCTTTGTCTCGTATTATTTACATTTGTCTGCAAGATGAGATTCCTTACTAATCATAAACCATTCTAATGCGAAAACACTCGCTGTAACTGTTTTGATGCAGAGAGAGTACGAAGAGTTTAAAGTTCGGATAAATGCGCTGGTTGCAATGGCGCAGAAGGTTCCCGAGGAGGGTTGGACGATGCAAGACGGTACTCCATGGCCAGGAAATAATGTCAGGGATCATCCCGGCATGATCCAGGTATATTCTACGTCCTGTCTTCATCCCGTCTGTCGGCACAATGAATGAACTGCCCAATAATTATTTGATATTAACTTTATATATCTGCTCGAAAGGTATTCCTGGGTCAAAATGGTGTTCGGGATATTGAAGGTAATGAGCTACCTCGTCTTATATACGTTTCTCGTGAGAAGAGGCCTGGATACGAGCATCACAAAAAAGCCGGTGCTATGAATTCCTTGGTAACTACCTTTCCTGCTATTTTGCTTTTTTTGAATTCTGTATAATGATAATCTATCTGACCCTGAGTTTGTTTCTTTCTAATTTGAAGATACGGGTGTCGGCTGTCATCTCAAATGCTCCTTACTTGCTCAATGTTGATTGTGATCACTACATAAATAACAGTAAGGCTCTCAGAGAAGCTATGTGTTTCATGATGGATCCGCAAGCAGGCAAGAAAATATGCTACGTGCAGTTTCCTCAAAGGTTTGATGGAATTGATAGGCACGACAGATATTCGAATCGCAATGTTGTCTTCTTTGATGTATGTATACAAGCCTTTTCTCAAATTACAAGCTTCTGAGTTGTGGTTTGGATTCATGAATGAATTTATGTGTTCTTGGCGACAGATAAATATGAAAGGGCTCGACGGAATCCAAGGTCCAATTTATGTCGGAACTGGATGCGTCTTCAGGAGGCAAGCACTTTATGGATACGATGCCCCCAAGAAAGCAAAACCCCCGGGCAAAACATGCAATTGCTGGCCAAAATGGTGTTGCTGCTGCTTTGGATCAAGAAAGAAGACTAAGAAAGGAAAATCAGGAAAATCGAAGGATAATAAGAAAAAGACCAAGAACAGTCAAGCTTTGACACAGATCCATGCTCTTGAAAACATCGAGGAAGGAATTGAAGGTGAGGAAATACATCTATTTCAACACTTATATACAACGCTAATATAAAAACGACAACAATTTAAATGTTTTTTTTTTTGTTTTTGACAATTTCTCCCTTATTGCGTGGCAGGAATTGACAGTGAGAAGTCAGCCCTGATGCCCCAAGTAAAATTTGAGAAGAAATTTGGACAATCACCGGTTTTCATTGCTTCAGTTCTCCTAGAAAACGGTGGTGTCCCTGCAGGAGCAACGTCTGCATCGCTCTTGAAAGAAGCTATTCATGTGATCAGTTGTGGCTATGAAGATAAAACAGAATGGGGAAAAGAGGTACATACTCACTGCTCGAGAGCATTTGTTTCCCTCGTATAGTTTCTAATCCCGATCTTACTTCTCACAACGTTATAAATTGCCAGGTCGGGTGGATTTATGGTTCGGTGACAGAAGATATCTTGACCGGGTTCAAGATGCATTGCCACGGCTGGCGGTCAGTTTACTGTATGCCCAAAAGACCGGCATTCAAAGGGTCTGCCCCAATCAATCTTTCTGATCGTCTCCACCAGGTTCTCCGATGGGCCTTGGGATCAGTCGAAATCTTATTGAGCAGGCACTGCCCCATTTGGTATGGATACGGATGTGGTCTGAAACCGCTGGAGAGATTCTCTTACATAAACTCGGTTGTCTATCCATTGACTTCACTTCCATTGCTTGCTTACTGCGCCTTACCAGCTGTCTGCCTGCTTACCGGCAAATTCATCGTCCCAGAGGTGAGTGATCCGATCCTTGGTGCGATCATTTTTCAACCATGAGAACAAGCTTATATGAAGTTTTTTTGTGTTTGTATCTACAGATCAGTAACTATGCCAGTATAATCTTTATGGGGATGTTCATATCCATCGCTGTGACCAGCGTGTTGGAGATGCAGTGGGGAGGCGTTGGGATCGACGACCTGTGGAGAAATGAGCAGTTCTGGGTGATCGGTGGCGTCTCGTCTCACTTCTTTGCTCTAATCCAAGGTCTTCTCAAAGTTCTGGCTGGTGTGAACACAAACTTCACTGTGACTTCAAAAGCAGCTGATGATGGTGAGTTCTCGGATCTGTACCTCTTCAAGTGGACGTCTCTGTTGATCCCGCCCATGACGCTGATGATCATCAACATCATCGGAGTCGTGGTTGGAGTCTCGGACGCCATAAACAACGGGTATGAATCGTGGGGGCCTCTCTTCGGGAGGCTCTTCTTCGCCCTTTGGGTGATTGTCCATTTGTACCCCTTCCTCAAAGGTTTCATGGGGCGGCAAGATCGCCTCCCTACCATCATCGTCGTGTGGTCGATTCTTTTGGCTTCGATCTTCTCCTTGCTCTGGGTTCGTATCAATCCCTTTTTGTCGAGGGATGGCATCGTCTTAGAAGTTTGTGGCTTGGACTGTAATTAGATACAAAGGTTAAAACTTAGGTGGTGTCTTGAGTTTATATGTAGAAAAGAAGCTGCAAAATCGAGATCAACATCGGGGCGAGAATGTCAGAAACTGCAGCTCTCCGGTGGCCTGATCTCTGTGTCTGTGTAGATAAAATGATGCGAGCTCACACATTTTTATTTCTCATGCAAAAAGTTTTTTGTTTTTGTTGTATTCTTTGGATCAAGTTGTGTTCTGTAATCCCAAAAGAACGTTATAATTTATATTTCCTTCTCAATAAAAAGGTCTGATGCGAGAATGTGCTTTCGCCTTTGCAAACATCAAATATTGTCTATTTTACTGAATTTAGTATCCAAGGTAACACGACATAATTCATAAATACATATTTGCATGAGAAATGCAGCACTAAAATACATAGAACAAAAGATAATCTATTTCTCTCTACTGAAGATCCCGCAAGGCTCTCCTTTTTGCTGGTCTTACTGCAGTGATATCAGCGACGTTGGAGCGCTTCTGCATCGGCATGTTCTCCTTCATGTCCGCCATAGCTAGAAGCTTACCTGGGGTCCCATGGATCAAAATAGTTCTAGCATTCTTTCTCATGGTTGAACTCTGCCCATCTTCACCACCCTCAAGCTTAACACTAGTGCCTAAAAAACCAAAAAATTCAAGCTTGTTACAAAGGTTCACTGATGAATACAAGTTATGAAGGAGAATGCAATTAATTGATGGCTTCGTAGCAGAGAGTAAATCTAGAGATGCAACCGAATGAAGAGAAAACATGGATAATACGTTGTATACCTTCTTCATCGACACGTTCAGGCAAATTTGCTGCATTCCTGGAGACTTGGGAAGGTCTGGTTGATGATGTTGCTTTCTCCTGTTCTTTGATTTCTGTATTCAGGCAGTCAACCATTGGCACATTATCTTTATCCTTGGAGCTTGAGTCGCACGATATCTTCATCGTGGGAGTTAGACTGTCAAGCCTTGCAGCAATATCCTTTTCGTAGGGCGAAGCTGGTTTTTCACTACCAAATCCTTCATCAGTATCTGCCAACATGTCACTTGGAAGGCCGGCTCCGGAGTTCTCAAAGATGACAGGCAGAGAAGATTCAGAATCAATGTACTCTTTAATGGTATCGGCCACATCACTTTCCCTTAAAATTGAATCATATCCGGAGGAGGCTGGCAAATTTGACATTATGTGAGTATCATTCTCAAAGTCTTCCGCATTTTCCTCAAAATGAAGCTCGTGAATGGGAAACTGAACGATTTGAGCAGTTGGATTCTCCTCGGTCCTTCCACTATCCTTCTTATCATTATCTCCACTCAAATTGAAGACCGGTTTCCACATATCCAAATTCTCGATGTCATTATTTTCACCTCTTAGATGGATATGCAGTTCTGCACCGCAGACAGAAGAACTGAGGTCTGTGACATGACAAAATATAAAAATTAGTTATCGGTTTTGATAAGAACAGTTAATGAATTCAGCAAATTAGAATTGGCAAGGCAAGTGCTGACCTGTAGGAGCAGCAACATTGTTAGGATACTGTGTGGTTGTTCCTGTCTCTTTTGTCTCCAGGAACGTGCTCTCAAGTTCAAGACTGCAAGCAAGACCAGCTTCCTCAGACTGGCCGTTAGTATCTGAAACGTGTTTTTGAATGGCCACTTCACTGTTGATATGCGACTCATTAGTCATATCTTCTTGGCAGGATTTTGCTTTGGTATTCATCTCATCGCAAATCTTGGCTCCATTAAGATCATCAGTATCTGTGCTTTCTGTAAGTTCATCATAGACAGGGGAAGCCTTTGAAGAAAGAAGCAGATAGGTACCTACAAAATAAGTGAATGAGAAGCATAACTAGGCGAAGTTCTCAGGAAGCATGCAAGAAAAATTGTTCAACTCAAAAAAGAGATCCATCATTCATCAAATTTCACAAGTTCAGAATAGCCTTTTCTGCAACATAAGCAGTTTGAAACAGGAATCTCACTATTAGCCTTTCTATTATAAGAAATCCTCAAATATGAAGTATTTTTCATATTTTAGCATCAGAATGCAGCATAAGACCCCCGAAGCCCCTAAACACAAAGAAACTTGACCTACCTTCGTCTATGACGTTCTGATTGATTTCAGAAATGTTAGACTTTTGAAGATCAGCATCAGATAACTCAACTGCACCTTCACCACTTTGTATCATTTCCTGCTCAGATTTGTGATAAACTCTACTCTTACAGCTGACACTTTCGGACAGAGCAGTATCAATTAACATGTCTTGACAGCCTCCAAGTTTATCCAAATTGTTGGGTGTACCAAACAAGCTATTAGTATTTTCCTGTGTCGATTCACTGTCACTATCTGTTTCTCCATCATAAAGATAGGATTGTCCTAGAGGAACGACCTTTTCTTCATTGTCTTCTGCAATGAAGTCAGTTCCTTTCTGGCACTCCCCTGTGTTCTCAGTCAGCTGCCCCTCAGAAGCTTCACAGCCATCATATTCTGTTCTAGTGAAGGTAACTTCTAACCCAACACTCTCAACATCGTTCATCTTTCCACAAGTGTCTTCTCCACCATCATCTGATAATAAATCTCCAAGGCCTAAACTGTTTCCAAGTTCAAATCCAGCCTCTTGCACCTTTTCCTCATCTAAACTGGAGACAGGTTCCCCAGCTTCTAATTTTTTATCACCACTTCCATGATATCCTAAATTGATGTGCATTGGCGAATTGCTGAGGAGACCAGATACTGCCCCGGAGACAAAGGATCCATGTTCTGTTAGAAAGACAGAAACAATTAAGTCACCTTCAAATTCAAGCAAACATCATGCAATTATTCAGTGCCTATGGTATAAGACCTTTCAACAATTGCAATATAGTAATAATAGATCATATACAAGCTGCTCAACCTGCAACAACATCTGAGTTACTTAAAGTCTGTGTGGTCATTTCCCTCCCTTTTGCCTCCTTACATGTGCTCTCAAGTTCATCAGAACTTACAAGATGATCCAGTTCCCGACATATATTGTAACCAGTTGAAACACTTTCCTGAATTGCCACTTCACTGTTGGTATGCAACTCATCAGAAATATCCTGAGAGGAAGTTGAATCACCAACTTTCTCATCCAATTTCTTGGCTTCATATTGATCATCACTCTCAAATATGGATTCTTTAGAATCAGGGGAGGCTTTCAAAGAAACAAGGGGAGATATACCTACAAAATAAGAGAAGTGTAACTTGGCAATATAGACAAGAAGCATCCAAAACAATGATATGCAACATCCAACTTAAAAACCAGAAAAAACTAATCGTTCACTTATTATCACCCTATAAAACTTTACAACTTCAAAATTCTAAACCCCCATGTGGAAAAACAAATATTAAATCCCTTTCTTGTATGACTGGTGCAGTAAATAAATTATTGGAATTCTTGTTGAGCCTTCAAAAAGTTCAGCTCAACTCTGCATAATTCATAGCACTCAGTAAAGAGCAAACCTCATAATTGCTTTCATATATTGCCATCTAAAATAGTGAAATACTCCTACATGACAATCAAATTAACTGTTACCTTTCTTGGAGCTGCCAATTTTTGCTACTTCTGGATCACTAGAAGTCTCAATCAATGTTTCCCTCAAAATGTCGCCATCATTAGAACAGGCAGTGGGAAGATGACTACTCTCAGGAACGACAGACTTCTGAGGATCGGCATCAGATAACTCAGATATAGTACATATTTCTGACATGTGTGTGCAGCTTTCAAGTTCATAAAAATTCCGTTGTGACCCAGATGCATTAATAAAACTTTTCTCTGTTGCTTCGTCATTAAGACAGGATTCTGCTAGAGGAATGACATGACCTTCCCTGTCTTCTTGCGTTACTGAAATAATTTCTTGAAGGCACTCCTCTTTTCTATGGGTCAATTGATCCTCCAAAGCTTCACAACCGTCATACTCAGCTCCAGAAAGAACTCCGGTGGATGTATTCAGCAATTCAAATCTCTCAACCTCGTTTGTATCCTCACAAATGTCATCTCCACCATTATCTGATAATGAAGCTCCAATGCCTAAGTTGTTCTCAATCTCATATCCAATATTCTGTGCCTTTTCATAGGACGTACTTCCTGCAGCAACATTTTCCTTCATTGCTTCAGAGCATTCCTTAATCGATGTCACACTTCCATCCAATACTCTGTCATGAAAATAGTTTTCTTCTGTCTTGTAGGGAGTCGTAACCTTGACTGCTGTTGCAAACAGAAATTTAAACTCATTTTCTACATAGATGATCAAACGAACAACAATAAGGAATAGCATAATTTTGACAGCAACACTGAGCAATGTAATGATGAATATATATTACCATAGATGTCAACATCACTCTCGATACCGTTTTCTCCCTCCCTCTCTTTTTCCTGCTTCTTGGTCAAGATGCCACTACTATTGCTGGCAGTCGATATGTTCTTTGAGATTGTCATATTGGCGGTTTCAGATCCTTCACAGAAAGTGTCACTTAGTCCAGGAGAAGCATCTTCGTCCGAGGTTCCAAACAGATTCTGAAGTTCAGCTTCTGCAATAGAAAACAGAAATTAGTTTACTGTGAATCGTATGTTGGTGAAAACAATTTCTCAACCAACCTGTCCAACTTTGCCTGGATATCCCAGGAGTAGCCTCTTCATCTTCATCTGACTCTGACTGCCTTGCTACCAGGTTTCTATGTTGATGTTCAGTTTCCACGGTGTCTTGAAACTTCACACCACCGGAACTCTCATCCGCTATCTTGCTGACAGGGCAACTTTTGACATCGGAAATGCTTGCCTCAGCAGAAACCTCTTTATCTGTGCCATAGTTTTCATGATTGACTATACGAACAAACAACATATTATGCAATAAGTCCTCAAAATGCTGGCCAAAAATAACATTCTATTAGTGATATAATATTGTGAAAGTTCGTATCTGAAACTAACCATCTTCATCAGCAATGAGGCCTTCAGCAATCTGACTAATTTTCCCCTCAGAACTCTTTAAGAAGCACACTGCATTTCCTGCCAGTTCACTTTCATTACTCCAAGTTCCCTGCCTCTGATTAGCGTATGCAAGTGCACTGGACTTGGCCAATAGACTCTTTTGATTCTCCGCTGAAGCAAAGTAATGTAAACTGATAACTTAATTTGACAGAGAACATCAAGATTAAATAATTACAAAAAGAACTTCCGGGTGCAACTTGTTTGTATGTAAATTCATAGGCATACTTTCATGTGCTTTGGCACTGATAATGGAGTTAGCAATCAATTAGACTGTTATTTTGTAAGTAGCAAATTTTACTCTTGAACAAAAAAAGGACTTGAAGGTAGAAAAAGTAAAATCAGTTTCTGACAGTATAACTTGCAAGTTTAAATTATTACTACTATGCAAAGCATAATACGTTACGTGTGATGAGGACAAATCAAATACTTAGATGAAAAGCACTGTAAATCTGCCTTAAATAAGAGAAAATAAGTTTAAAAAAAAAAACCAAATTATCTACCTTTAGTTTCAGAAACATTAGAGGGTGTAGAGGGATTTGTTTCCTGTGAGTTAGAGCTCTTGTCACTCTTCAAGCATTCACTTTCATCAGCTTCAGTTAATTCTAACTGTTTGTTCTCAAAATGATAGGCTTCGCCTCCTTCAGTTGAGAGGTTTGCCTTATGATCTCCAGTACTGTTGCAGATAGTTGTGGGTGCTATAGAAGGGGAACCATGTGACATCCCTTGCTCATCAAAATTCTTGACTGAGTGTTCACCAGAAAAGTTTTCTTCCACTTGTGGTGTGATTCCATATCTTCCCTCTTCATCAAATAAATTAACCAAACAAAATTCCCCATCTTCATCACGCTTGCTCTTGTGACCCTTAGAGGATTCACTTTCACGAGTTTCAACAACATCTGAATCTATACCTCTCTTTTGATTAACACAAGTGCTATCTGTACAATGCTCTTCAGAGTTCATAACTAAATATTCACCTGGAAAGATTCCTCTATCTGGTGAGACTGTTCTAGCATCTCTTTCACCATGACATAGATCAGGCATATAGGATTCACTGAAATGGTCACTTGCATTTCTTTGATCTTTTGAGCAACCACCTTCATCAGCTTCAGCCTGTTCTGAAGCTCCACCTTTATGGAAGAAGGTTTCATTTCCTTCGGCCACATTATCACCATGATGCCTAGTCATGCCTAAAGATGGTGCCTTCAGTTTTGAAGTACTCTTTGAGTGGGTATAATGGGTCCCTGATTTAGACAAGATGAATCATGAGAGCTAAGGAAAAATGTCAAGAAAATGAAATCATAAATATTTATGTTCTAGTACAACTACTTACCGCAAGACTCAAATGCTCCATCTTCTCCAGATGTTTGGGATGTACCTTCGTTATTGTTGTCCAGAATGTTACTGGGTGATCCTAAGTGGTCTAGATCATTATGGCAATCATCCACTCTGAGACATGGTTGTACGCGTTCATCCACAGCAGTCTCTGCTACTTCTAGATCAGCTGCATGCACGGTATATAGAATGTTTACATTGGCATTCTTAAAGTATTTAAAAGATAAATACCACATAAACATCTGGTTAGAAACACTTACTCTTAACATGTGTTTGATCACCAAGTAAAAAGCTGTCAGCAGAAGTGTGAGTCTCAGCAGAACCTTCCTCTCCTGAAACATATAAGCCTTCTTCAAGTACTTGGTCATTGATTTTGTTGTTGCAGCCAGAATCATCCGCTTGGCTATACACCTGAGCTCCAGGGTCATCCTTATCCACGCCTGTTATATTTTGTTCAACTGATTCCTGGACATCAAACTCCATCAGTAACTTGCCCTTTTCCACTTCCACAGTCTTGCTGCTAGAAATTTGATCCTCAGAAACTGAAGACTCAATTCCCAGTTCTGCACTCCTGGATGCTGCATTTGTGGCTGATTTCACAAAATCTTCTTCATTGGCCAAGTTCATACAAGAACTGTCCGCACTATCAGCAACAGAGACCGCTTCTTTCTTTTCACAAGTATCTCTGATAAATGTCAGATCCACATCACTAATGATATTTTTGGAACACGGTTTGTTAGCATTCTCTGAATCTTTAGAGACAGACAGCTGAACATCCAAGAACAATGATTCCCCAATCCCTGAAGAATCACGATGCGATGAAGCATCCAGCATATTAGGCTTGTCTAATCTGTGTGGTTGGTTCTTCTCATCAGCAAATATTCCTGTGTCAGCTGAAGACACAACTTTCTCACTGCTACTTCCTTTCAAGGACTGTTCTTCAGAAATTTGATCATTGTGGTTTTTTATGACATCTCCTGTGACATGGCCTCTTTTTCTCTTCATTACTTTGTTCTTCTGGTGAATATTAGAATCTCCACTAATCTTGTCTAGAGACCCTGGTGGCTTACATTTGGAAGTATTCCTTGTTAATCGCGTTTTCTTCTCAACTGCATAATTCTCCTTCTCTACTAGACACGATTCACTTATATGCTTTTCTGCTTCGAGATTCTCAACAGCTGAATCAGTATCAGTAGCAGAAACCAATTTAAGACTTAAAGTTTTACGCCTAGACCTCCTCATAATTCCGATAGGCTGGATAACTATCTTCTCATCTTTAGATACTTCGGGAACAATATCTGATTGTGGCAGTGAGCTCCTCAATGTGTCAACTCTAAGACTATCAGATGCAATCATAGTCTTCCTCCTGTTACTTCTTCGGGGTTCCATCTTTTGAATGGGTTCTTCAAATTTCAGAACTACTCTTCTACCTGGATTAGCTTCAAGTCCACTAATTTCTGTATCCACTTTTGAAACACCTGATGCCGACAACTTTGAGGTTTTCCTTGAGCCCTTGACCTCGGCATTTTCATGTTTCCTTGTATCAATCGTAAACATTTCAGATTCATCAACCCCGTTCGCTCTCCTTTTAGATCTCCT
Organism: Salvia miltiorrhiza; assembly: GCF_028751815.1. Classification (NCBI taxonomy): domain Eukaryota; kingdom Viridiplantae; phylum Streptophyta; class Magnoliopsida; order Lamiales; family Lamiaceae; genus Salvia; species Salvia miltiorrhiza. The sequence continues at coordinate 44,880,620 of NC_080388.1, read as the reverse complement.
AAAACGAATTTGAGGTTCAACAGTCGCATGTTCCCCTGCAATTTGCTTATTCACCAAACTCTCTTTCAACCCTTTTTCATTTCCTTTTCTTCTCTCATCTGATTTTCCTTCACTCTCATCCCCTCTCTTACTCAAAGAATCTGCATTGTCGCCAGTTTCAGCTCTAACAGGAGCTGCCTTACCAATGTTTTTCACTACTTTTCTCCCTCTTTTCTCCTCTGCTGCAGGAGCCTCAGTCAATTTCTGTGCCCTAGACCTGGTAACCCTACTATGGTTCTCCACAATCTCCTCTTGACGCTCGTCGTTCTTGACCTTATCTGGAGCTTTCTCGCCTCTCTTATCATCACCTTTTCCCTCTCTTTTGCTTGCGTTACTGACGCCCTCTGCTACCATCTTCCCTCTCAACCGCGTCATTCTGCCTGACCTAACTACATCACCCTCCTCCGTTTCCAACGCGCCATCTTCAAAACTATCAACAGCAGAAGCAATTTTTTGCCCATCATTACATTTTACAGCTTTCCTCCCTCTCTTCTTCTGCTTTACCTCTGCCTCCATTAACTTCAACTCTCCAGTCTGCATGGTGCTACTATGTCTACCCATAGAATTCCTCCTACTTCTTTTTATTATTTCAGGAGATCTGGTAAACTCAATCAGTTCATGCTCCGGACTAAATCGTACTTTCTTACCTGTTTTACTCACAACCTCGCCAGTCGATTCGATTTCGCTCACATTATCTTCCTGCTCCTGAATCACCGAAAAAGAAAAAAAAACAATCAATCAATTTCAATCCACCAAATTCCATAAACAACCCCCTACCACGGACACCCCAAAAGTATTCCCAAACAACACATTATTACACACAAAGCAAAAGCACATAAAAATAACCTGAAGAAAGTCCGTAAGCCGGTTGATCATCTGGAGATTGGACAAATTGGCCGGAATCTTGTGCTTCTTGCATAATGCCTGCAGCTGTTTGCGCTTCATACAGTGGAAATCCATCCCTACATCTAGTAGAATTAGATAGAGAGTTTTCGCTTTTATATCATCAAATGCGCTCTCTTCCAAGAAATGTTTGAATTAAATGTTTTGAGTGAAAACTAGAATGAGTGTCGTTGTGGAAATGTGCTGTTAAATATGCTTCATTTTTTGAATTTTGAACGAAAGGGTTTTTGGCGCTCAAATTTGGCAAACAAGTGGTCTACTTCTTTTTACTACACTATACTTTTTCAGATAAAGACGAATATGAATATGATTGGATAGAAATTGAAAATGGATTTTGGATTTGAAAGTGGATATTGGATACCACTTATCTATACTATATTAGAATTGGAGTTTTCAATTTCAAATTGATTTCAAATCAATTTCAAAATTAAATGATAATTTTGTAGTTAAAATAAAATTGAAAGTTTACTTTTCAAAAAAAAAAAATTAAAGGTTTATTTATAAGCTATACATTTTTTCTTCTTTTTCTTTAACTTCTTATTTTTCGATTTTATTTCTTTTTTAAAATTGTGAAATTCGGCTAATTATAAAATACAGTATTTTATATGTATATCAAATTAAAGACCATGACAAGAGCTTTAATTTGATATATGTTATGTAAATATTGGATTTAAAATATAGAAGTTATATTTATTTAAAGATTAAAACGTAAGAAAATTATCTCTCCTCTCTCCTCTTTTTTTTGAATAAATCTATTTTTTTCAATTATCTTTTAACTTATATTATTTTCTTTTTTCACAATATTATTTTTTATTAATATGAATTATTCTTTATTATTTTTTATATTAAACTAAAATATATTAATCTTAAATTATATTATTTTTAATTATATTTAGATTTTTTATATAATAATAAAATAATATCAATTTTATATATAATAAAATATAAAAATATTTTTCGTGCGTTGCATGAGTGCAAATGTTAGTATATAAGAGAAGTAAATGTCAATAAATCTATACTATATTAAAAAGGGAGTTTTCGATTTCAAATTGATTTCAAATTAATTTCAAAATTGAGTGGCAATTTTGTAGTTAGAATAAAATTGAAGGTTTATTTATAAGCTATACATCTTCTTTTCTTCTTTTTCTTTAACTTCTTATTTTTCTATTTTATTTTATTTTATTGTTAATTTTGAAATTCGACTAATTATAAAATATTTGATATGCATATCAAATTAAAGATCATGACATATGTTATGTAAACATTGGATTTAAAATATAAAAATTATATTTATTTAAAGATTAAAACTTAAGAAAATTCTCTCTCATATCTCCCCCTTTTTTTTGAATAAATCTATTTTTTTCCAATTATCTTTTAACTTATATTGTTTTCTTTTTTTACAATTTCAATTATTATTAATATGAATTATTCTTTATTATTTTTATATTAAACTAAAATATATTTATCTTAAATTATAGTATTTTTAATTATATTTAGAATTTTTATATAATAATCAAATTAATATCAATTTTATATATAATAAAATATAAAATATTTTTCGTGCGTTGCACGAATGCAAATGCTAGTTCAATTAGAGAGAAAAAATTGGAATTTATATAATATATAAAAGACCACTTTAACGGTACCGCTTAAACCAAAAAAAATTCCGCTAAAATTGAATTGCCGTTGTAGCAATTGTATTGCTAAAAACATGGTTATCAAAATCGTGAATAGATTCAACAAAAATAAAACTAAATATATTAAAATTTTGGTAATACATATCCCAAACTCACGTCCCATACACCCACGATAATCAACAAGTGCAGTTATTAATTGTGTACAAAAAACTAACTTTTGAATTATTGTTGTAAATATATATAAAATATATATTTCCCTATTAAATGACTTAACCCTAAACCCTAACCCTAGCTTTGTATCTCCTATAAATAGAGGCATTTAGTCCTCATAATAAGAAGCTCCTGCAAATTTATTCTCTCTACGCTCTCTACGCTATTCTCTCTTCTTCTACTTTTCTCTCTACTTTCAACACGTTATCAGCACGAGCCTCTAGCCATGAGTATCTAATTGATTTAGATTGGAGGTATGCCCTAGTCTCGAGTCTCAAATAAATTGATTTAGATTAATGGAGGTGTGCCCTAGGAAAGAATCGTGTCTTTCCGACAAGGTAAAACAATTACACTCCTGTTAAATGAAATTATTAATTTTGATCGAGATCTAGTTTTCTAAAATCGAAGAACATATATATAGCTTTAATAATGGAGAAACTTTAAATTGTTGTAGAAACTATCTCCTGTTACCTTTTATACTTTTATTGTCCTTGATATCACAATGATTCGGCTATTTTTCTCTAGTTCTGTTTATGAATTCAGTCATATATGTTTGATCGCCTATTTGCAATTAAATCAATCCACGAAGGATTGCTGCAATTTCAAATGTAGTTTTTAGATCTTGTTCTGTTTCTTACTTGGCCGCTAATTTTCTCTGAATTTTTTTTCAAATTGAACTGATTGTCACTTTGGTGTGTTGATGATATCGGGTCTCAATTAATCCAATACATTCTTTGCCTCTTGGAACATTTTGTTTGGTTATAGTTTTGCATCTATGTTTTTAAGTGGAATCGAAGTGTTGTTTAACATGCCTCATATGGTTCATGATTCTCTACCAAGTTTGTAGTTATTAATTGTTTTACCAATCAAATTGCTTGTTTGATTAATTTAAATCTTGATTAGTTAAGCAATCGAATTGACTATTGTTTAACCAATGGAGATCTTAAATTGCTTCACATATTTATTGCTTAATTTCTTGTACATTAAGCTATACTGCTTGACAATATTTCGATTGATTGTCATATTTTGATTGTTTGTCATAAATTATAATATATAATATTAATTTTTTTTTATAGTTTCCTGAAGAAATGTGAATTTACAATTCTTAATAATCCGGAAGATTATTAAAAGATAAATCGTTGAAGTTTTTGATGAAACACAACGATATCCCTTAAGTTTAAATATAATGTGTTTCCGATGAACACATTTGAATTGATTTATTAATACAATCCCTGAAGGATTGCTTTATTTTTTTAATTCATCATTGTGGAATGAATTTATGATTCTTAATAATCTTGAAGATTATTAAAATTAAATCGTTGAAGTGTTTGATGAAAACACAACGATATAGCTTCATATTAAATATGAAATATAATGTGTTCCCGATGAACATGTGAGATAAAATTAATATTCCGGAAGAATATTAAAATATTGAGATTGAATTTTTATTTTAAGCTTTAATTTGATATTTCCTTATTATTTAGTATTTAATTTATTATTAAATTGCTTTACTTTATATTGAATTAATATTGATGCTCCCGAAGTAGCACAATTAATATTCCTAAAGAATATACATGTTCTTGAAGAACAATTTATATTTTAGGTGATATATGTTTATTCTTGAAGAAAAACAACATATACACATAATTTAAATATTACAAAGCTCTTGAAGAGCAACTGATCTTCTCAATTCAATTGTTTTTTGAACTATTATTGAGAATATGAGTTATACAATTAAAAATTGATAACATTTTTGTATGGGCTCCGGAAGAGCTTCATTGATTTTCCCATGAGTATTGAATAATTACACATGATTTATTATTTAATTCAATAATCATGTCGTGATGAATTTCAAATTCATATACCCAAAAGATTTTAAAATAACTCAAGACTTGAGTATTTGAGTTGTCTACATTACAATTAGTGCGTGATTAAAATACCTCCTGAAGAGGATTTCCCATCTACTAAATTATTTTATCACCATTCAAATGCACTTATCCAACTTAAAACCATTTTCGGCATTAGGGGGAGATATGAATGATGAATTGTACAATGCCGTAAATTTCTCGTTAGATTAATTATGTTATATTCACGCATAATGAACTAGAAGTTCAACAAATTATTATTGACTGCCAAATGAGTATATTATATATATGTCATATTGCACCACAAATAATTGAAGTCCACGAATGACAAAATTGATTTAATTCTTATTGACGCCAGAAGCGTAAACGACTTATTGGTGCCCAAGATAAAACATCTGCGGATTACAAAATCAAATCATTCCAAAAACCTCATGAAGAGGATCGTCCTGAAGACGATAATCCCAATATATTTTGCATGTGCACTAAATTATCGTAATATTGGGATTACGAAACAACTAGACCAAATATTATGGGAAATGGTGAAAATTTAGTTTTACTAAAGTTGCCATGAACTTTGGGAATACGTGAGAATCGTATAAAAGAAAAATGATAGTTGTCGACAACACTTTTTGCCTCAACAAATTGTTAGTTCAATTTGAAGATTATTTGGATCCAAAACAAATGATATTAGAGTGCCAGAAGCACTGAAAAATATAGAAATAAACAATGAGGCAGAGCCTAACTCGCTAAATGAAAGTAATAAGATGTTAAGCGAGATTAGTAGCTCAAGGGTTTGAGAAACCCAAAATCAATCAAATATATTCTCATGTTATACGTGGCACTATGTTTCGTTATTTATATAACATTTATGGCAGTAATCATTGACATAGATATCAAATTTATGGACGTTATGATTATATTATTATATAGGCCATTAAACATGGACATATATGTGAAAGTCCATAACCGATTAAATGAATTCTTTCCGAAGAAAGAACATTTGTGAATACTCAAAACTTGAGAAAGTTAACTCATGTCTAAAGATGAGTTTTGAAAAACTTAGTTAAAACTAAGTATTGTCTCGACTTGTAGATCGAGCATCTTTTCGATAAAGTATTTCAAACTAATCGATTTAATCGACCTACCCAAAGAAGGCTTTCATGAATATGAATATATCACATTCATTCACCTAGACCAAAAGAAAACAACGAAATTACTTAGGACCCGAAGTTCCTTACTTGTGTGCTATTGAAGCACTACTTTTATCATGCATGATATACAATTCGAAGTTGACTTGCTAGCAAAATTTAATGTTTCTCTAAGAAAGAGAATTTTAAATGATATTAACCATGTTATTGGTTATATTCAAAGCAAATTACAATTGGTCTATGTTATGAAAGAAATCGAAATTCAAAAATTGGTGGATGATGTTGATAATTTATTTAATTTCGAAAACTATATTGAACACATTCAAGATTGTTATCTTGAGGGGGAGCATGATCTTTTAAATAGTTTCGAAAATTAGACTTTGAAGGTCAATGGCCCTGAAGGCCAAATGGTTGTACTCTTTTTTTCCTACAAGGTTTTCTTAGTTAAGGTTTTTAATGAGGCAACTAGTCTAATATATAAGTAAATATACGTCTTGTACTTTTTTCCTCTACCGAATTTTTCCCACAGGATTTTTACGGAGAGGTTTTTAACAAGACATGAACATCTAGACTCTAACATCAAATGAGGAGTTTTCTTTGAAGTCAAATTGCACACAACTCAAATGATACATGAAGTTCGATCAAGTGATAAATTGGTGGACTTATTCACAAAGGCATTACCAACATCAACTTTCAGAAAGCTAGTACACAAGATTGACATGCATCGACTCAAAGATATACAATGATCATTTTCAGGGGAGTAGCTGTACTCTTTTTCCTTAGATTAGGTTTTTGTTCCATTGAATTTTTCCTAGCAAGGTTTTAATGAGGCAGCATATTTTTAGGGTTAGTCATTTAAGGGGGAGTGTTGTAAATATATATAAAATATATATTTCCCTATTAAATGACTTAACCCTAAACCCTAACCCTAGCTTTGTATCTCCTATAAATAGAGGCATTTAGTCCTCATAATAAGAAGCTCCTGCAAATTTATTCTCTCTACGCTCTCTACGTTATTCTCTCTTCTTCTACTTTTCTCTCTACTTTCAACAATTATCTATATATTCACTACTCATCTATACAACATATAAAAGAGGACTTTTCTTCCTTTATATTTTCTCTCCATTTTTTCTCTCTCTTCTCCCATCAATTTTTTTATAAATTTAATTCTTTTCTAAACATTATCAAATATAATTTATAAAAAAAAATATTTAATATGGTATAAAGGATATTTAATATGGTATAAAAATTAACAAAAATAAATTTAAATCGAATAGGTGATTAAAATTTTAATACATTTTATTTTTGTTTCTCTTTGTTAAAATTTGAATACTTTTATTTATGTTTGTGTATGAAAATAACATATCATTCAATTATATTTTATTTATGTTTAATATTTATATTTATTTATTTAAATAACATATCATTTAATTTTGATTTCACCGTGCATTGCACGGATGGTCGTGCTAGTTGGAAAAAATAAATAGTCAATAGTCAAAAACAAAATTCAATATATACACCCACTTAAAAAAAACTGCCGAGAACTTAATTATGGAATACAAACCGCCAAATTCATTTGTGTGGTATATTATTTTTAGTGTGGATTTGTAAAATGTCCACTTTCATATTGTAAAGATAAAAAATGTTCATTAAAATAAAAAATTTTAAAAATGTCTACTGTTACCAAAATGCCATTCACATTAAAAATTAAAAAAATGTCCACTTCATTTTACCTTTAAACACTACCCCTTTAAAAAATCCCGCATTTCACAACCAGTCGAATTCACAACCAAAATTTGGTTGTGAATTATACTGAATTCACAACTAGTCAAATTCACAATTTGAATTTAATTCACAACCAGAAATTTTTGATTGTGAATTCACAACCAGTCAAATTCACAACCAAAATTTAATTCACAATCATAATTTTTTGATTGTGAATTTCACAACTAGTCAAATTCAGAACCAAAATTTAATTCACAATCAGAATTTTTTGGTTGTGAATTCACAACCAAAATTTAATTCGCATCTAGAATTTATTTTGGTTGTGAATTCACAACCAGTCGAATTCACAACCAGAATTTAATTCACAACAAGAATTTATTTTGGTTGTGAATTCAAAATTTGAATTTTTAAAGTTTGAATTCACGACTAAAACTATAGTAATTTATTTTGGTTGTGAATTCGAGTTTTAGTTGTGAATTCATAGATTTGATTGTGAATTCAATAATATTAAGTTGTGAATTCATCGAGTTGGTTGTGAATTCAATAACATTAAGTTGTGAATTCATCGAGCTGGTTGTGAATTCATAGATCTAGTTCTAAATTTAAAAACATAAAGTTGTGAATTCATAGATCTGGTTGTGAGTTTAAAAACATAAAGTTGTGAATTCATAGATCTGATTGTGAATTCAAGAATATTAAGTTGTGAATTCATTGATTTGATCGTAAAATCAAATTAAAATGGAGAAATAAGAAGAACATGGCGAAATAAGAGAAATATTAATTAGATTGGGTGGAATTCACCATCACACATCAATTCTACTCATCATTTTTTTAGAACACAGAAAAAAAAAACAAAAAAAACAAAAAACAAACACTAACTCTTCTAAGTAAGAGTCGGCCGTTCAATATGTAAATCCACATATTTAAATTAAATTTCCAACTAATTATGGATTAAACTTTGATCCTGGACAAACAACACAAAATAGTTAGACATCACACTCCAACTCAAAAAAGGCCAGACATCGTTGAAATCGTCCTGGAATGAGTTGAAGAAATCTGCATCGGCCAAGCGGTGGACGTCCAAAATTGGCCTCTTTTAGCGACGGCTGCCGCACCAAATTGTGGATTTGGCAACACTCCTGACAGCAACAGTATTATCTCAAAAGACCACCATTCCAAGCTGTAAAAATACCATATGAATTTAAGACCAATCCAAATTTGAAAAGATAAAAACAAAAATGAAAGCAAACTCAAACTCACCATACCATGGCAGCAGATGGTATAGCAAGCTGAAAGAATTCCCTCATGGTGACAAGCACATCCCATGACAAGGGAGCTCGTGTTTCTCGGCAGGCAGGCGAATACATAACATAAAGCACAAGCAGAACAACATTAAACCAAGAGGATATGGCTATGGAGATAGCAGCTCCATAATTTCCGAGATGGAATCTGAATATGAAAGCCCAACAGAGAGGTAGCTGGAAGCACAGAGATGCTAATGAGCTCCAAACCATATGGAAAATAATGCTCTGGCTCTGCAGGTAACGAACAATGCACTGAAGAAATGCGTTGGGGAACAGCGTTGGCGAACTTCCCTGCTGCAGCTGAAATTGAAGGATCTTGGCCCGTCACAAGCAGCACTCTCTCCGTCAAGATGAAGAAAAGAGATAGAGCTACACAAAAAAAAAAAACAGACATATGATTGCACCATAAGTAAGAGTTCCCACTGTTTTGTATTGCTTAGCACCGTATGCCTGGCCGCATAGAGTTTCCAGAGCACTAGACATCCCAATCTGCACAGTATCATTCACTTAATTAACCAACATCTAACATGTCATTCTATTCTACATGAAGCAAAGCAACCAAGTTGTAGCAATTGGAACTATGTTACGTATAGCTAGAGATTTAGGTTAGTGTGACCAGATCAATGGATAGAACATATGATTAAGTATTTAAAAGATTATGTGATCAACTATAGGTTCAAAGTAAATGATACAGTATTTTGTATCTATCTAAGCATCCTACCACACATAGTAAACGCTCAATATACTTGGATGATGAGGCAATGCTTTGTCAATGTTGGTTTTGAGTGTAGAGTTATTTATAATCTTTCATTTTGGGAGGTGAATTCGGTGGCAATTCCTAGAAAACACAAAAAATAGATAATGAAATTTGGATATGAATAGATGACAACTTACAACGACACTGAATCCGATGACGTTGCAAAGAGAGGTGGCGATGGAGGCACTGGAAATGGAGAGTTGGTCAACGTGGCCGAGCATGAACATGGGCGAAACCTACAGTAGAAACTACGACACCGTCACCACGATCATCGGCAGAGCGATCCAATTCACACGATTAACCTCCGTCGTGAAGGCGATTTTCCTCGCCGCCGCCGAATGGACTCGAGAGTTGCGAGCTCCGCGTCTTGATTAGGAAACTGAGAACATTTCAAGATCATAATGGTAATCAAATTCCTTCTACACAGAGCCAGAAATAACAAAATTGAACAGCTTAAAAGATTATATTTGTGAAAGCTAGCAATGATGAAACAAAGGAGTAACAATTCACAATCAATCAAATTCATAAAACGAGACAAAGTATCATTCAACCATAAAGAAAAAATTGGCAACTAAGCCCTAGCACGTTATAACAATCACCACACAAAAAATTGTCTTTCAGAAGATAATTCCAAAGAAGAAAAATGAATTGTGCAGTGAATTGTAGAGAGAGAAAGGTTAGCAGCAATCCCCCCTATTCGAATTTGATTTCAGAGAGAGAAAGGCTTCGCCAGCAATTCCTCACCTCTGAATTGTGCCACCGTCGTGCCTCCACTTCAAGCTCAACCCTAGATCTGCGTAGAAGATGACCGAAAAATTGAAAATCGGCAACAAGAACGCCGAATCGCTGGCGGCGAAGGGGGAAAACCTCGCGGAGCTCGAAGCACCACCGCACTCATCCTCCTCAGCTTCGAAGGAATTGGTGGCGGGGGGAGGCTAAAGTCGCGGCGGGGGGTGAAGCAGGAGATGGCGGAGGCGACGAGGTCGGGGCAGCGGCGCTTCACCGACGATCTGAGCTCGAAGGAAGAGAGAGAGAGAGGAGGGGGGGAATGGAGAGTGAAACCGTGAAAGAGGGAGAGGAGATGAAATGGGCTATTTTAGGCTGAGGGGCATTTCCGTCCTTTCAACCACAAAGTGGACAGTTTTTATTATTTTTATCTTAGTGGACATTTTTTATCTTTACAATATGAAAGTGGACAGTTTTATATATTTACTCTTATTTTTATCTTTTACTTCTTTATTTTTTTAGTTTATAGATATAATGCATTTTTTTTTCATTTTTAAGTCATTATGTGTTAAATAAAATATGCAATCTATATCTTCAATGAAAGCTCATTAAATAACATTTAATTTGATGTATAATATGTAAAAATTAGATTTAAAATAAGAATGTTATGATAATTTAAAGTTATAATACACAATAAAATTTATATTTATAAATAATATATTTTCCTTAAAAAATTAATGATATTTTACTTGAACTTATAATCGTATAGCTTTTTAATATTATCAAATTATGTATTTTTATTTTTTTATATTAAAAATTTATTCATAGCATATTATGTAATTATCATAAAATGATAACATATTATTTATTATAATTTGTTTTAAGGAAAGTGATGAGGAGTAAATCCCACATCAAATAATAAATGTCGATTTTTCACCTAAATATTTATTAAGTCCACGATTGAGGATAAGCCCATGAGCCAAGGGTAAAATAGCTCATACTAAAATAAGGAGTTGAGCAAGCCTCTTCTAAATTTAAAGAAGGGGGTTCACGGTATCCTCCAATATTAGGGAATAAAGAGTAGAGTTGGATTTTTGCTCACACTTGAATACATTCTTATGCCTAAATCGTGAAAAGCTTAGGAGTGCCATGGTGGCCCATGCAAGACGCCTCAAAATCACGAGGATAAGAAGATTGATTGAGTGCCACGGTGGCACCATAGGATGCCTAAGTCACGAAGGCACCCAAGTCATGATCTCGGTCGAGAATATCAAGGCATCATTCACGAGGTGCCCAATTCATGGAGCATATCAAATGCCACAATGGAGAGTGCCACGGTGGCATCTCCAAACATCAAAGTTTTGTGCCCGATCAAGTGTAATGGTAGAACTTGCAAGGTGCTTAAGTCATGAAGAATGACCAAGCACCATGGTGGCACTTGCAAGGTGCTTTAGTCATGAAGATTGAATTAAATGCCACGGTGCACCCATGCGGTGTCCAAATCATGAAGATTGAATTAAGTGTCATGATGGCACCCATGAGGTGCCCAATTCATGAAGATTGAATTAAGTGCCATGGTGTCACCCATAAGGTGCTCAAGTCATGAGGATTGACCAAGCGCCACGGTAGCACCCGCAAGATGCTCAAGCCATGAGGATTGCTTGGAGCCCGTGGTGAAGCCCGCGAAGAGCTCAAGTCTTGAAGATTGATCAAGGGACTATAGTAGAACTCCCAAGGCGCTCAAATTTAGAAAAGGGATAGAAGCCACGGTGGAGCTTACGAGTCACACGAGTTATGGTGCCATTAAATGCCACGGTGGAGCCTGCGAGTCTATATCAAAGTGGAGGTTATCAAATGTTGAACCCAAGATCGAATTCGCCAAGACCGAAATTAGAGACGAGCTTGCCAAATACCTTACCTTCTAAAGTCCAGAGTCGGAATTGCCTTCCCACCCTGACAAAAGCTGCAAAAACAGTTACAACATGAATGAAGGGAGCTGATTACAACGGGGAAGTCAGCATACACGCGGAGTACGTGAGGAGCAGATTTTACAGTTATACCCCTCTGTGTGATTTGTTCATATAAATAGAGGAATCATCGTCACTTTACATTCATTCTATCTTCAAGCTGAAAATTAATACAAACTGAGTTCTCTCATTTTTCCTACTGTGTTTAATACTCGGGTTTTAATTCCATTTTCTCTTTTATTCTTACTTATTACTTTGATGTGTTGATTCTTGATTTATCAAATTGAGGTGGCACAATAAAGCTGATGTATCTATGAATTCAAAATCCTTCCCGCTTAGATGTCAAAAGATCTAAGTTAAAAAGCCCTAAATCTTCACATCTCTCACGCTTACGGAATTTGAGAATGAGCGTGAGTTGTTGCCCATGGACATGATTATCTCAATTGGGAGCCCTAAATTGCTGAAGATGCTAAGATGTTTTGAGGATGAACAAATTCGTTGTTGGATTTTGAGAGCCGCAATTTCGTATTTGAAGATGCTCATATGTTATTTTGTCATAAAACAATGTCATTTCATACAATTGAGAATGACGCCGTTTTAGTTCGTCGATGATTATGCCACGCTGGAAATTCAGTGGTCCAACTCAACTGTGCACACCCGTGAAAAAATAAGCAAAATAATTATAATTTATAATTTAAAAATAATTTAATTTTTTTTGTTAGTTAAATGAGATTATTAAATCAGTGTTCCTTAAAATAAAGTATAATCTATACTAATATATAATCATTTTATGATAATTGCATAATATGCTATTAATAATATTTAGGTATAAGATAAAAAATAAAACATAATTTGATCATATTAAAAAACTGAAATATCGGTTCTAATTTTAAGTAAAATATCTTTACATCTTGAAGGAAAATATTATTGTTTATAAACATAAATTATTTTTATGTATTACAAATTTAAATTATCATATCTTGCTTATTTTAAAGTTATTTTTACATATTATACATCAACTTAAATGTCGTTTTATGAGCTTTCATTAAATATGTATATTATATATTTTATCTAACACACAAATACTTGAAAATGAGAAAAATGCATTCTATCTATAAAATAAGAAAATAAAGAAATTAAAATTTTAAATAATATATTACACAACATGATTTGGCGGTTTGTATTAATTCCTTAAATTGTCAGCGGTTTTCTTGTTTTTATTTTTAAGTGGAGTAAGATATTTAATTTGATTTTTACTTTTTAACTGCTTATTTTTTTCCTAATTGAATTTATTTACATTTACTTCTCTTTTTTATATATATATAGATATAGATTTTTTCAAGACACGATAGAACAAGTCGTTGCATGTTCGAGACGAATCTCTCTATATATATAGGGGCGCGCTCCAGTAAGACCCCCTATTTTTCATGTCAAATGAGGACAATGAATAAGACATATAATACTAATGAACAAGACTTATATCTAACGAACAAGACGTATATACTGAAGAAAAATAAAATTTTAAAAATTGGTAATGAATAAGACATATATACTGATAAACAAGGCAGTATATACTGATGAATAATGCAGTATATACTGATAAATAACAAAATTTAAAATATTATTCTCCCTCCAGGATTCGAACCCTGCGAAAAAAATCTCCCTCCAGATACAGTATCAGCCATATGATTGATAAAATAAACGTACCAAATCGTCCCCTATATCTCATTAAAATTAGGGTCCAAATCCATAAGATTCACAGGGTCTCGGGTCCAAACCCGGATCCATACTTTTTGTCTTTTAAAATAAATTTATAAATCTTAAATTAATCCCAAATAAAATTATAATTATTGTCTAGATTTTCAACAATTATTCAAAATAAATGAATTAACCATATTCTATAAAAATATTATCAAAGTTTAATAACAATAAGAATATAATAATCAAGTACTAAATAACAGTGGAACAATGTGTCCTCTATTTTACATAGAAAAAAGAAAACTAATGTTATCAATACAAATAATAATAATAATAATAATAATAATAATAATAATAATAATAATAATAATAATAATAATAATAATAATAATAATAATAATAATAATAATGATGATGAAAACTAAAATTTAAATTAAAATAAAAGTAAAATATTATCTTTAATTGCATTATATATTATTTATGAAAAGAGATATATAGATTAGTCATAGATATTAGATTAGAGTTAGATAAAAATAAATAACATTATATATATATATATATATATATATATATATATAGGGATGGGCTAGAATAAAAATACGTGTATAAAATATAAACGTTTCTTAATGTACGAATTTTATGTAGAACACGTATGAATTTATTCAACAGAGTTACGAATTGCGAAAAATAAATTTTTGTTACCTTTGGGATTCGAACTCAGGACCACGAATTCATCCAACAGGGTTACGAATCAACCGTAGATCTTGATGATCTAAGGGCTGAAAATCATTTATATTTTATACACTTAAGAGTGTTTTTATTCTAGCCCTCCCCTATATATATATATATATATATATAGGGAGAGGTTCAAATAAGAACCACTAATTAAAATTAGAACGGAGAACCATTTTAAGCCATTCGATCATCAAGATCTACGGTGGATGCATCATCTTGGTGGATTAATGCAGATCCTGGGTTCGAATCCTGAAGGGAGCAAAAAATTTATTTTTTTCGGATGCATTAAATTTAACAACGAATGCATTAATTTATATAGCAGATGCATTAATTTTAATGGTTCTTATGTTCTCACGATAATTATGGTTCTCACTATAACCGCACCCTATATATATATATATATATAAATGGATCCATGGACCGTATCTTGACCGGATCTGGGTCTAAGATTTTTTGCTCCAGATCCGAAAATTATAGGAATAACCCAGATTCGATCCAGATCCATTGGGTCTATTTTTCCTAAGGTCCATATCCTAAAAAAAGGATCTAGATCCGCGGATCTGGACCGGGTCTAGGATCCATTTCCATCCCTAAATGCGCGCAAGAAGTTTTTTATATGACTGTTTGTTTTGCTATGTCGACAATAAATAAAAGTAATGGATAATCTCTTTCAAATGTAGGATTATACATGTCGAAACCTATTTTTAGTTATGGGAAACTCTACACGACAATCTCAAAAGTCACTAAAAAAGAGGTCATACGCAAGACGCAACAACTAACGTGGTGTATGATGAAAATTTCAATAAATTATGAGGTAATTGCAAATTTAATAATTTATTCAAACTTTTAAAGTTTAAGTCATTAGTAGGGGTGTCAAAACGCGATGCGGGTATCGAGTATACCCGACCTGGCCCCGATACCCGTGCGGGTATCGGGTACCTGATACCCGCTAGACACGGGAATCGGGTCGGGATCGAGGTTCAGGATGTCAAAATTTGCGAGTATCGGGTAAAGCCGGATATCCGCATAAAAAATTAATTTAATTTTATACTTTATTTTATTTATTAATTTATAATAATAGTTTAATAGAATTTCAATTAAATCCCTAAATTCTAAAACTCTCTCTATTCTCTAACGTCAATTGCTGTGAACAACAGAATGTGAAGCTTTTTGTTTTAACATTTATTTAAGCTTTTTGTTGTAACATTTATTTATGAGACAGACTAATAATAATTTTCTTCAAAACATATTGAATCTTTTTGTTGTAACATTTATTTAATGACTTTATTATCTAATTGCTACTATACTCGTTGGGAACTTCAATAAATATAGTACTCCAGCAATTATAATATCTCCCATGTGAGATATCGTGACTACATCCTTTTTCATTAAGAAAATAATTACATAATTATTTTTCTTCAAGTAGTCAATAAAGAATATTATATACATAAGCTGTTAATTAACTTGAATTTTGTTTTATATAATATACTTATGAGGTGAATTATAAAACTCACCCTTCGTGGTAATTAATTATCAATTTATACTCCGTTAATCTTTATATAATTATATTTATCAAACAAAAAGAAATTATTGCACATAAGCACTAATCCATACGAAAATCAACCATGATAATTTATTCATCGAAAAAAACTAAAAGGGAAAAAATTCGCAAAGTTCATTTTAGGCGGGTATGCAGGTACCCTAATACCCGCGTCGGGTATTAGGGTACCCGACGACAATGTCGGGTTGGGTATTGGGTAGGAGGATTGCACAAAAATCGGGGTCGGGTAGGGTACCCGACCCGACCCCGTTTAGACACCCCTGACTCATTAGTACTATTATCTAATTTATTCTTTTCTTATTTTTTTTAATTACTGGTTCCAACTATAGACATATTATGTTTCAAATAATTGTTTCAATTTCTCTTTTAATATTTTTTGGATCAAAACTCTGCTTACATATAAATTTTATAAAATATTTAAATTAGGTCGGTCAATTTTAAATAAATATTATAATTTTTTATTTTAAAAAATAATTTCATTAAATTTTTTATTTTAATAAAAAAAATTCATGAAATAAAAAATATATTAATAATTTTATAAATTTATATTTTAATAGAAAATATATTAAAAATATTTTAATAGACTCCGTCGAATTTTGACGGGTCACTTGCTAGTTTATCCAAAAACGTTTGGTTAGAAATCAGCCAAACACGACCTGAAGAAACCAAAAGCAAAAAAAGAAATCAGCCAAACGCGATTCTTGAGATGAGAAACCGCGACATCATCCAACATGGCTTCGCGAGTCCCAACCGCCATTTTTGTATGGATGTGCAATTGCTCAAGCTCTCTCACGCATCTCCGCTGTCAATCAAATGGACTCCTGCTTCCAGTTCCAGACCACCCCTTAACCTCCCTTCAATTTCCCGGACAATAACCCCTATTTCCCCACTGTTTTCGAGAACGACGGCCTCCCGCCGCAGCGACGCCACTTTCGACGAGGCGGCGTACGAGGCGAAGCGGCTGAGCTTGGACGCCGCCGCCCGGGAGTCCATGGCCGAGAAATCCGCTGTCGAAGGCGACGACCCGAAGGCGTGGAAATGGGTCATCAGGAAGCGGGTTTGGGACTTTATGGAGGCCCGGAATATAGCTCAGTTCCCCCGCCCCGTTCACCACCGCATTCCCAATTTCGTCGGCGCCCACATTGCTGCTCAAAAAGTATTCGCTTCAATTTGAATTCTAATTTTTCATTTTCCTCCCCCCCGCAAAAAAGAAAAGAAAAAGAAAGTTATAATTTTTGATGTATTTCTTCTCGACTGTGGCAGTTGAGTGAGTTGCAGGTGTTTAAGGAGGCGAAATGCGTGAAAGTTAATCCGGATACGCCCCAAAAACAAGTCAGATTCCTCACACTTAATGGTAGTATAGCAGCTGCTGCTTATGCGTAAAGCCCTTTGCATTTATTTCTGCGTTTTGTTTCGTATATATAGAATATGATGTTTGGCTAATAACTTTGGAGGAGTGGACGTCGTTCCCCATGGATGCGAATCTTTGAGACTCGCGTAGAACACGCCAAGCGTCGTAATATTTTAAAAAGGACTCGTGCTCGGATTGATATATTTGTTGCGCCGCCATAGTGATTTGGTCATCACTCATGCCGCTCCCCCAATTTGAACGGCCTTTTTGCGTATATTGCCCACATACCTTTACGTTCTTTTTAACTCATTCGAATGCGACTTGATTTGCTTCATGTAGCGTGGAATTGTGTTGGGAGACCGTTGGTAGTTGTATTTTCTTGTAATTTCCCCTAATAGACGAGAGCCTTTTGATCGGCTCCCTTGGTGGCATTCAGCGTTGCCTCGGCCCACAGGGTGTATATGAGCTTCGTTTTCCCCGGAGTGTAGCCGCATTGCTTGGTCGACTTTGGCATGGCGGGTTGTTCCACCAATTTTCAAATTCACGCTCCATTTTTTTAAAACAAAGAAGAGAGGAAAAGCTTGAATGTAAGATGAAGTAGAAGGAGAAGATGAATTTGAGAGTGGTGTAAAACAAATGAGGGAGAATGGGGTATTTATAGAAGAAAATTAGGAATAAGAAAAAAAAAAATCAATTTACCGTTGAGAGCCAAACGGCTTTTTCAATTTTAACAAAAAAATAAATTCAATTGCTCAAAAGAGCCTGCTGCCTCAAATCTTCAGATTTTAATTTTTTTGTTTTTTTTCTTTAATTTTGACTGGGTAGTGGAGCGCACGCGCCATAACCTCTCTCCTCGCGCACCGAGTGTGCAACTTCGTGCCGCATCTCGAGCCCCTCTGGCATCAGTCTCTGCGGCTCGTGCTCGCACCGCAAGCTGCACTGTGGCTGCTCTAACAAATCCTAGTAGGGTCATTTTGGAGAATTGATTATTGTATGTAAGATCATGAAAAACTAAAATGGGGTTAATGTTCTTTTATTTTTTGGAGCTTATTTTTAGATCTAATAAACTACTTAGGAACTATTTTGCCAACTAAGTACTTTTTAAGAGACTATAAGCTTCTAAACATCTTATAAGTTGTTTTAAGAAGCTTATAAGCTCAGCTATGATGTGGTTGCATTGAAGAATTGGAGCATATGATTATCTTTGATGTGGTTGCATTGAAGAATTGGAGCATATGATTATCACCTAGCTCTCTAGTGTCTCAATCTCTGTTTTTTCCTCGTAACTGCACTTTATAGCTTCCTATGTTATTTGCCATGCTGCATCAACTGTTCCAGTTTCACTATCTAAAAGTTTTAGTTTCTATGGTTGCGAATTTTAGTTAATTGTGTACATTTGAAATATCCTAGGCATAATGATTTTATGTATTGTTATGTTCTTGAAGCTCTTTTGAATATCAAACTATGAAGATATTCTACATTTAGGATTAATCTCTTAGGTTACATTTTGTTAACAGTAGGCAGGCTATAATCAGAGCTGCAGTATGCCTGAAATATTAATCTAGTATGGAGGGTTTGGGCTTAGCATTTTGATACTTGTGTCCACTGGCAGGTGGGAAAAAGCTTTTGACTCCACAGCCACGTCTGAGGACCGGATTCTTCTCTATACTGGAATACTCAATGTTAATTCCTGAGACTATTAAGGAGGCATGCACATCTGTCGGAGTTGCCAAGTATGGCAAGCCTATAGGACTGGAGGAAAAGATAAAAGTGGACTTAATTGTTGTTGGTTCTGTTGCTGTCGACCCAAAGACAGGGGCAAGACTTGGCAAGGGTGAGGTATAATATGCTACTATGTTTTTTGGGTCCACTATTCTTGTTCAATTAAGCTAGGACGTCGGTTTCCTTTTGGTCTGATTTGGATTATGTCAAAGCTTTTGTAGCGTCTTGCATCAATCTTCTCCTATTAAATGCGAGGTCAGTGATGAGCATATCAGAAATTTCATAAATAGGATTTAGAGATGCTTTCAGTTTTTTCAGAGTTTTGTCGTAATCTTTCAGTCTCGGAGGTTTATTAAATGTTGTTTTACTTGGGTTGCTACTCTGTCAAATCAAGTATAGTTTTGGCCCGATCTTATCTATGATTTTAGTTACTAGGGTATTATAGTATAAGAGTTTTTTCTCGTTACAATTGTAGAGCAGTGGAGAAGATAATTTTTAGGTGACGTAAGTGGTTACACATTTCTTGGGACGTTTTCCTTCATTTCCCTCCTACTATCACAAATCACAATCTTTTTGTCTTGTTTGTAAACATTAGGCTTCAGTTGGAGTTATAATAATTATTTATGGTGCAGGGATTTGCTGAACTTGAATATGGTATGCTACGTTACATGGGTTCCATTGATGACTCGACACCAATTGTCACATCTGGTACAATCTGTAGCTTTTCCTCTCAAATTTGTATGTTTTTTCTCCTGAAATATTTTCAAGTCAGTAACTGTAACTGTCTTGACGCCGAGTGATGCAAATGCACAACAATTGATCAATCAATATAAGCTTCACTTGATCATGGCAAGCGCTTCTACATCTTCTCTACATAACACACATACGGCATACCTTTTCGAATTATTACCAGATATTGATATTCGGCATCTTCCTTGTTATAATAGATACATGCTTCCAATGTGAATGTCTCAATGATCCTTAAGTTGGTCGTGTTGATGCTATAGGACATTGAAAATATATACTCTTGATGAAATAAATGCATCTCATCATGTACATATATATAGTGCATGATGAACAATTGGTGGATGAGATTCCCATGGACAAATTGCTGGTTCATGATGTACCTGTCGACATCATTTGCACTCCAACCCAAATTATCTTCACCAACACCTCAATTCCAAAACCTCAAGGTCAGTTCCGGATTTCCCTCTCTTAATGTTTCTCTAATTTTCATGATCTGCTTAGTTAAGATTGGGAGAAATTGTGCATTCCTAGGAATATACTGGGATAAACTATCTCCAGAAAAGCTTGGTCAAATAAAAATACTAAGGGAGCTAAAGAGTAAAATTGAACGCGAAACTGGGGAAAAGCTTCCCACCGCCAAGGAAGCGCTGATGCATCTCGTTTTTTTCTCAATCATGTAAACATTTCTTCTTCTTCTTCTTTGTAAACAATAATTTATGCGTTGAGAAAATCATGTTGAGGTTGATCTTGTTTGAATGATTTTTGAGAGTGATGTAAAATGTGGTTATGTCAACCTTGTAATTGTGCTAGACATTGATGTATGGAGACACGTCGTCGAAAGCAGCTGCTGAAATTAATTGTCATAATTTATATGCACATGCATGAATAGTTTCAGCATCATGGAATTTGGGCATTGACTTGCCTGAAACCTAATCTTGATAAGAAGCAAGACTGTTGAATCTAAGATAATCCAATCATGTACTTCTCACTTTGTCTTGTTTTTCCCCAGTTTTCTTATCATGGTTTCGCATATTTCATGATAGATTCTGACACCGCACCCACACCTAGGGCTACGGTTGTATTCAAACTAAGCCGATCGAATACCTTTAGGTTTGGGCTCGGCTCTCTAAATTTTTACTAGGCTCGAGCTCGGCTGGAGTTCGAATTCGATCTTTAAATTGAGCTCAAGCTCGGTTCGAGAGGTCAATATTAAGCTTGAGCTCGGCTGGAGTTCGAATTCGATCTTTAAATCGAGCTCGATTCGTATTTGGCTCGACAATGTTTTTTTTTCAATTGTTACTCAAGCTCGAATTCTACCTCAACTCGCAAAAAATATATATATATATATATATATATATATATATATATATATATAGGGTAGGGTTAATATAAAAACCCCTCTTAAGATGAAAACTAGGAACCAATTTAAAGGCATTGATTTAAATAAAATAGATGGTTGAGATTAAACTACAGATGCACAATTTCGATTGCATAGATGCACAGTTTCAATTGCATAGATCACAATTTCGATTTGCTTGAGTATTTTGCATTGTTGGTTTCAATTGCATAAATTGCATATTTTTTAAGTGCACAGTAAAATATAATAGATGCACAGTTTCTTTTGTTGACTAAATTCTAACCATTAGATCTAATATTTAAAAGGTGAAGATTAGGTTCCTAGTTCTCATTTTAACAGAGGTTTTTATTAGAACCTCTTCCTATATATATATATATATATATATATATATATATATATATATATATATATATATATATTGTTTGAGCTCAAGCTCATGCTCGAGATCTGGCTCAATTGAATCTACAAGTTTCAATCCACAAACTACAATTTATCATTTATATACTCAAGCCCATTTTCACAAAACAAATTCCCATAACACAGCACACGAGTATTATGAAATAAACTTAATACGAGGATCATGAAACATATGACACTTGATCTCGAAGCTCCTTGCGAATCTCATCCTACAAATACCAATTTTATGAATTATAATGATAAATTGTTAGCTTTTATGCTTTTTCAATTTTAATTTAGGGTTATACTATAATTCAGACAGCCCGACCATCATCGCCGGTTGAGCATTGGGAGAGTTTCAGCCACTGTAGCAAGGAGAAGAAGATTGGGAAGCTTCTCAAGTCGATTTGGGTTGGGTGTTGTTGGCTGTTATAGAAAAAACGGAACGAGAAAAGATTCGAAGGTAAGGAGTGGGAGAGCAAGAGCTTGGTTATGGAGTTAAAAGCTAGACTGTGGAGTTGGAACAAAAGTTTTGGAATTTTGAACAATGAGATGGAGTTCACCTTGTGGAGCTCCAACGATTTAATTTCTCGAATTATGTCTCCACACATTGAGCTCGTGCTCGTGTAGCTGCTCCTCATCAAGATGCTCTTTTTACTCCCATTCTACCTCACAGATGCAGATTCGAGCTTTCAAGTCGAGTCTGGTCTGGAGGCTGGAATTTTGTAGATGATGTTGTTGGAGTTTTGTTTCCTTGTTTGTTCTCTTTGTTTCGACCATATGGTACCTCTGGTGCCTTATGGAGTGTTTTAATAAAATTCTTTTCCTGATAAAAATAATATATATATATATATATATATATATATATATATATATATATATATATATATATATATATAGGGAGAGGTTCAAGAAATAACCATAAATAAAAAAAGAACGGAGAACCATTTTCAGCCATTCGATCATCAAGATCTACGGTGGATGCATCATCTTGTTGGATGAATATAGAACCTGGGTTCAAATCCTGAAGGGAGCATTTTTTTTAAAAAAATTTTAGTGCATTAGTTTTAACAGCGAATGCATTAATTTTTACCGTGAATGCATTAGAATTGATGGTTCTCCCGTTCTCACAAATAATGTAGTTCTCTCTAGAACCACACCCTATATATATATATATATATATATATATATATTACTTTGTATATTTATTTTCTAAATCTGTTTATGAGTTATAACTTATAATTTAATTTTATCTCATAGATAATTTGTCATATTCACAAACATATTCGATAGCGAGCTTATTCAAGAACCAATTTGCGAGCATATTCGCAAATAAGCTCGCGAATAGGGTTGTTATGTTTCGAGCCGAACATATGCAAGCTCGAGTTCGGTTTGATAATTTTATCGAGTTCGGCTCATTTAGGAGACGAACAAATTTTAAATGAATTTTTTCTTAATCGAGTCGTGAATAGTTTACGAACGACTTGGTTCGTTTACAGCCTTGCCCTGCGGCCCCTGCCCATCTCTGAGGATATTGAGTATTAAAATACCAATTCGATCAAAATCTAATTTTTCTTTTTTTGAACCTTTTGTTTATATTTAACTGAATTGAACCAAGAACAATATAAATTGAACCTTTCCCACTTAAATGTGTTGGCTCTGATTTTCTTTTTCTTTTCTCAAATGTACTAATCCCACCCCAACGAACAAATGATTTGACTACAAAATGAGACCTTATCGTTGAATTAAATAAGCTAAAGACACTACACAAAAGAGTAGTCTTAACCTAATTAGTATAAATTTATGAAACGTTTACTTTGCATGATTGATAAAATTCATGATTAAATATTTTTTATCCCTAAGAGTAGGAGTTTTCTAATTCCACCCTTTGAATGTGTGATATGAATAAAGCAAAACTAGTTTAAATGATAGAAATAAGGGCCTTATAATATCCCAAAGTTTCAATCCACAAAAATAAACAAAAACCTTAGTATTTTTATCTTGATTAATCCTTCAAAGTAAACGCCCTCTTAAAAAATAGTGTAACCTATGAGCAGGTGGCATTTGGTGGCGTTGTGGTCGGCAGGCGACAACCTTAGTGAACAGGGCAGGGTGACTGGGGGTGGTTGGAACGTGGTGGCAAAGGTCACGGACAATGGCAGAACTAAGGGGACAGTGGGGGTACTGGGCCCTATTGAATTAAAAAAAAATGAAAAAAAAGCATTTTAGTAATTTCTCATTTCACAATTAAAAATAATAAAATAAAGCTAAAATTGTGAATTTCAAGCCTCCAACGAAAAAAAACAAAAAATGCAGCAGTTGAAATTCTTGGCCGTAGAAAATGGTAAAAGGTGGCAGACTGGCAGTAGAGAATTAAAAGTTAAAACCAACACAACTTCCACATACTGATATCACCATGTTCGTATAGTATAGTCTCTTCCTCTCCAAATAATTTTCTATTTTTTTATAGCCATTTTGAGACACTATATTTGTATATTAATAATACCTTATTTATTCTTATATTTCACATTTTCAATATTAATTACTTCCTCTGTCTCATTACAAATATCTCATTATTTAAATATTAGGCATAAAGAGATATATTGCTAAAAAATGAATGAAACATCTCATTATAGAAAGTGAGACATTTGTAATGGAACATAGTGAATATACTACTTTTTCACTACTTTCAATACTAATTATAATATTTTTTTTCACCACTTCCAATACACTCAACAATTCACCTATATAAATTGATTAGTTGGTCCCTTTTTTTGATAAATTAATAGTATTAAATAAAAAAAATTAAAGGCCGCGTCACAGATACTCGATCCCAAAGACCTTTAGCTTTAGACATTAACTCCTTATCGCTTGTCAACACACGCATACATTAGTTGGTCCTCTTTTTTTCTTTTTAGATAAATTAATAGTATTAAATAAAGAAATTTTAAAAGGACTCTGTTGGTATCAAATGCAAATCCATACAATAATACCAATGCAGCGGAAACAATTTATAACGCACATACAACCGAGAAACGTCCCCAATCTTAGCAAACAAGAATATCTCCACAAGTAATCAAGATAATATGCAAGACGATAAATGAGATAAGAGATTTACGTGGTTCGGCAAATGCCTACGTCCACGGGAGCAACACCAATCGTAATATTGAAGAACTCCGACGATTCGCACAACCCGCGAACTCGTCACACAATGAATCGAGAATTACACCCAAGATGAGATCAACCTCTCACTCTCGTACACTCTCAAACCCACGCTGGAAAAACCCTCTTCAAATACCTCACAATCTCTCGTGTATATCACACCCCAATTCTCTCTGTTTTTCTCTCACAGCTCTCTCTGCTCTCACCTTGATGTCTGAAGCAAGAAGTGAGTATTCACTTACGCTCCCTCTCTCCCCTTACGACTTTCACTACAAAAAGCAAAAGGAAAAAGCAAAAAGTAAAAGCAAAAGAGAAAAGGGTTGTCCCCTTGTCTGCCACCAACAATTCTCCACCTCGTACTTCATTTGATAAACCTCAAATGTAGGACGAATACGAGCACCGCCCACGAACATGGACACCCGTACAAGCTGCACCACTTTTCCATGGTTGCCTACATACCCAATCCAGGGATCAAGCTCCTGTAGTTCGAACACAAAAGGATAAGCTCCACCTCACCCCAACACCGCCCCGAAAGGCTGCCCCGTTTGATTATCAACACGGGTTGATATGTAGCAAGTCCAAACAGTGTTGAAACTTGCCACCAGTCACCACCTTGGTTAACATGTCTGCTGGGTTTTCATCTGTGTGCACTTTCATAAGAGAAATATCACCTTCCTCTATGACATCCCGCACAAAATGATACCTGATATCAATATGCTTGGTACGAGCATGATGAACCTGATTCTTTGCCAAATGTATAGCACTCTGGCTATCACACCACAGGTCCACGCGATCCTGCTTAATCCCAAAATCACCCAGAAGACTCCACAGCCACAAAGCTTCCTTAACCCCCTCTGCCAAAGCCATGTACTCAGCCTCGGTAGTGGAAAGAGCCACTGTAGCCTGCAACATCGATCTCCAACTAACGGGGGCACCGTGTACACAGAACACATATCCCGTAGTAGATCGTCGTCTGTCTAGATCACCCGCATAATCCGAGTCCACAAACCCATTAACCTGACATGTATTTCCACTAAAACACAATCCTGTGTCGCTGGTACCCTTCAAGTACCTAAGGATCCACTTCACAGCTTCCCAGTGTGTCTTTCCAGGATTAGCCATAAACCTGCTCACAACACTAACTGCTTGTGAAATGTCCGGACGTGTACACACCATAGCATACATCAAACTGTCAACTACACTAGTGTAAGGCACTTTCTCCATCAATTTTTCCTCTTCAGGTGAAGTGGGAGATTGCTTTCTAGAGAGCCTGAAATGAGGAGCTAATGGAGTTGCCACCGATTTTGCATCTTGCATCCCAAATCTCTGCACAACCCGCTCAATGTAGCTTTTCTGGCCCAGGAACAAAACACAGTTTGTCCTCTCTCTTCTAATCTCCATACCTAGTATTTTCTTAGCAGTGCCCAAATCCTTCATCTCAAACTCTTTACCAAGTTGAGATTTCAGTCTATCTATCTCCACCTTGCTCTTCGAGGCAATAAGCATGTCATCCACATACAACAAAAGATAGATATACTCACCTCCAGGAAGTCTCCGAATATAGACACAACAGTCATAATCACTTCTGGAATAACCATGCTTCAGCATGAAAGAATCAAACCGCTTGTACCACTGTCGAGGAGATTGCTTCAATCCATACATGGATTTCCTCAAGCGATAAACATGATCCTCTTTACCCTCAACCTTGTAGCCCTCAGGTTGACGCATATAAATCTCCTCCTCCAAGTCTCCGTGCAGGAAAGCGGTTTTGACATCGAGTTGTTCCAGCTCAAGATCACTGTGAGCCACAACACTCAACAACACCCGAATAGAAGTGTGCTTCACTACTGGAGAGAAAATCTCATTGTAGTCCACTCCCTCCTTCTGTGCATATCCCTTTGCTACTAACCTCGCCTTGTACCTGATCCCACCGAGCTCAGAATTATCCTCTTTCTTCTTGTAGATCCACTTACAACCAATAGCCTTCTTTCCTTTGGGCAAAGGTAGAACCCCTTCCAAAACTTGATTCTTCCGAAAAGACTCCATCTCTTCTTCATTCGCAGCCAACCAGCTTGCGCTATTCTTATCCTGAATAGCTTCCTGGTATGATGTTGGTACCGCATCATCCTCTGGTAGTGCGCACCTGACCAAGTTTGCCTGCCCATAATGCTTCAAAGGCTGATCTGACCCCAGCTTTTGAACTCTCTTGTATGCTCGCTTTGGCCTAGTGGAAGCCAAATCATCCGCGAGCCGCTGTTGGTGTAAAACATCTACATTCTCTTGATCAAGAGCCTCGAGCTCAGACTCCTCATCACTCTGTTCTCGAGTGTCTCCATGACCTACTTCTTGAACACGACTAGAACCTGGTTGATCCTTAGGTTCTATCTCGATCACCTGAGACTTGACCGTCTCATTTTCATCTTCACCGGGCATTGTAGCTTTAAACTTAGCTGCCATGGAATACTCATCAAAGATAACATCCCTGCTGATTATGAACTTTGAATTTTCCAAACACCACAAGCGATATCCCTTCACTCCAGTTGCATACCCCAAGAATATTGCCTTCTTGGCCCTCGCCTCAAGCTTTCCCTCGCTGACGTGATAGTATGCTGTGCATCCAAAAGTTCCGAGTCTCTCATAATCTGCATGTTCCCCAGACCATAGCCTGTATGGAGTATCTCCACCTAAGCTCGAATGTGGAGATCGATTTATGACATGAAGTGCTGTAAACATCGATTCTGCCCACCATTCTCTGCCTAGCCCTGCATGAGACCGCATGGACATTGCTCGCTCTCGCAGCGTGCGATTCAGTCTCTCCGCGACCCCATTCTGCTGCGGTGTATTCCTGACAGTCCAGTGCCTAGCAATTCCCTCCTGGTCACAGAACTTCTTGAAGTCACCATCTGTATACTCTGTACCGTTATCAGATCTCAATGTCTTCAATTTCTTTCCTGTCCTGTTTTCAACCATTGCTTTCCACTTCTTGAATGTGTCAAACACCTCATTCTTATGCTTCAAGAAATAAATCCAAGCAAATCTAGAATAATCATCAATAAACGTGACATAGTACCTGGAGCCTCCCTTGGTGGTAACTGTAGCTGGCCCCCAGACATCAGTGTGCACATAATCTAAGATGCCTTTGCTCCTGTGTTTGCTGGCCCTGAACTGAACTCGGTGTGTTTTCCCGTACACGCAATGCTCGCAAAATTCCATG
Organism: Salvia miltiorrhiza; assembly: GCF_028751815.1. Classification (NCBI taxonomy): domain Eukaryota; kingdom Viridiplantae; phylum Streptophyta; class Magnoliopsida; order Lamiales; family Lamiaceae; genus Salvia; species Salvia miltiorrhiza. The sequence goes on along the minus strand of NC_080388.1, from coordinate 44,852,396 downwards.
CAAGGCTTCTTCAAGTTCTTCAGCAAACCTTCTTGACAAAGTAGATGCAGACCCTTCTCTGACATGTGTCCGAGTCTCCTGTGCCATAACCGGGTGTAGTCCCCTGGATTTCTACTAGTTCCATCTGCTCCAACTGCCGCACTTCCCGTCACTGTTGTGCCCAAAAGCGTATACAAATTTCTTTGACGGATACCCTTCATCACAACTAAAGAACCCCGAACAACCTCTCCATGACTCCATTCCAAGTGATAATTTTGCATCCACCAGAGTCCAAAGCACCAGCGGAAATAAGGTTCTTACATAGTTCCGGGATATGTCTCACATCCTTTAAGGTTCTGATAACCCCATCATGCATCCTGATTCTGATCGAACCGACCCCCACTGTTTTGCAGGAATGGTTGTTTCCCATCAAAACAGTTCCACCATCTATTTCCTCATAGGTAGTAAACCACTTCCTATTCGGAGACATATGATAAGAGCATCCCGAATCAAGTATCCACTTACCGGAGATTTCCTCGTTACCCGTGGAATTGAAACACTCACCGATATCCCTTTCCTGCGAAGCAAAACCAGCTTCTTGTGTCCCTTGTACCTTCCCGCTGTTGTTGTACTTGTTCTTGTTCTTCTTCCAAGTTGTCTTCTTGCTGGGGCAATTTGCTTTGAAATGCCCAAGTTCCCCGCACTTAAAACATGGTCTCTCTGCAAGAGGTTTTGAACTGGATCTAGCCTTTACTCCCTTGCCTTTCTCTCGATCACTTGTCTTGCCCCTCGTATACAATCCCTGTGCCTGCTCCTTGCTCCCACTAGTAGCCATGCCACTAGTTGCAATCTTTCGAAGATCATCCGCCAGGAGTGAAGTCCTAGTTTCATCCATCGTCAGAGTGTCGCCCATGAGCATCAAGGTTTGTACAAGATTTTCATACGATTTTGGCAATGAGAGTAGTAGCATGAGAGCTTGATCCTCATCTTCCACCTTCACATCAATATCCTTCAAGTCCGATATGCATCTATCAAACTTGTTTAAATGTTCCTGGATAGGTGTACCTTCCTCCATCTTGCAAGTGTACAATTTTGATTTCAAGTAGATCCGATTCGTTAGAGTCTTCGTCATGAAGTTCGCCTCTAACTTCAACCATACTCCCGCGGCGGTTACCTCATTGTCCACCAAGAAAGCAACATCCCTCTCTAGGCAGAGAATGATCGACGCTCGTGCTTCAAGATCTAACTCTTCCCAATCCTCATTCGACATGTCTTCGTGCTTCTTTTCTTTTCCCGCCAAAGCTTTGTGTAGCTTTTGTGAAATTAGCAAATTCTTCATTTGCATCCTCCAATAGGAAAAATCATTCTTCCCATTGAACCTTGCTATCTCATACTTTCTTATCTTGACCGCACCACTCGTAGACGTCATTTTTCAGCTTGTTTCAGATTTTCGTTTCTCTCAGGAATTTCGTCGAACACCTGGTATGCGCCTCTGCTAGGACCAGCTCAATACCCCTCAAATATGAGCTCAACCACCCGAATTTGATATCAAGCTCTGATACCAATTGTTGGTATCAAATGCAAATCCATACAATAATACCAATGCAGCGGAAACAATTTATAACGCACATACAACCGAGAAACGTCCCCAATCTTAGCAAACAAGAATATCTCCACAAGTAATCAAGATAATATGCAAGACGATAAATGAGACAAGAGATTTACGTGGTTCGGCAAATGCCTACGTCCACGGGAGCAACACCAATCGTAATATTGAAGAACTCTGACGATTCGCACAACCCGCGAACTCGTCACACAATGAATCGAGAATTACACCCAAGATGAGATCAACCTCTCACTCTCGTACACTCTCAAACCCACGCTGGAAAAACCCTCTTCAAATACCTCACAATCTCTCGTGTATATCACACCCCAATTCTCTCTGTTTTTCTCTCACAGCTCTCTCTGCTCTCACCTTGATGTCTGAAGCAAGAAGTGAGTATTCACTTACGCTCCCTCTCTCCCCTTACGACTTTCACTACAAAAAGCAAAAGGAAAAAGCAAAAAGTAAAAGCAAAAGAGAAAAGGGTTGTCCCCTTGTCTGCCACCAACAATTCTCCACCTCGTACTTCATTTGATAAACCTCAAATGTAGGACGAATACGAGCACCGCCCACGAACATGGACACCCGTACAAGCTGCACCACTTTTCCATGGTTGCCTACATACCCAATCCAGGGATCAAGCTCCTGTAGTTCGAACACAAAGTTCATGGTAAATTTGGAAATTGGGGTATAGTTTATGGTTTTTGGCGTAATTAACCCTAAAATTAACGATGCATCTACTAAAAAAACAAATTAGCGACTACTGCACAACGGAATCTTTTGTTAATAAAAAATTTCAAATCATCCTTTGTTTGATGCGGCAACAATGAAAGATTAATATATATGGTGTATTAATTTTGTATAAATGGCTCCAACGTTTTATGTAGTTAATTTAATTTAAAATTTGTAAAATTATGTAAAACGTTGGAGTGATGGTGATATAAGGCCCAAGAATTAAAGATGGAAAGTAATTCTTGGTTAGTACATACGATAGTGACAACATTTACTCTAGTGGTGGTTTTATTGTCTGTGCTTTAAAAAAAAGAATTGTAAAAATTCATTTATTGGGTGGAGAGGAAATATTTGGGCAAGAGAATAATATGACGTGGAGTGGGAGCACCAAAATGAATAGTAGTGAATTAATTATGGTAGAGTTGAGAGTTTGTGGCCAATCTATAAATGGGTGCAGCAGAATATTGAATATTACTTGACCTATTTCTAACTGTGCTTTTATCTTTTAATTCGATTTGGAGAATCATAATGGATTTTCTGGCCAGGAATCATCGCATACGAATAGATTCCATTATGAGAGACTTCATTCAAAATGCACCATCTCACTAAAAAGTACCTTCAAATATGCCGATTTCTTCTCTCAAAAACCTTTTTCGGTGTATGGGTCATATGCAAATTCTTCAAATTAACCTATTTATTAATGGTTTACAAGTAAAAAAATAGTAATAAAATAGAAATGGAAGTAAAACTGCGATTCAAGCCCTTCTTAAATCTAGAAAATCATCCCTCAAAAAAAAAAAAAAAATCTAGAAAATCTAATTTACACATAGTTTGGGTCCTTTTCGAAAAAGGCCTTCGAATCACCTGTATGTGGTAGGGCTGGAAAATCGTGCGTGTCAAATCGTTATCGGGTCGAGCTCATATTGACACGATCTAATAAGACCAAATCTGAATACGACCTGTTAAGAAAGTGCTCGACACGAACACGAATTCGATACGATTTACTCAAATCCGAACCCGACACGAATACGATAACAAGACGATTTGAATCATGTTGACTGTAAAGAAAAAACGACGAAGAAATTGCGATGAACACAAGGTGTTATTGATTGATTCGCGAACTGAGAATTTTACAAGGTGTTACAAGTGTTGACTGGTGGTACTACTTTAGACACCCAATTGCTCATTATATAGCAAGCTTTGAAAATAACGAGCTGTAAACAACCATCAAAGAAACCGTTGTGCAAAACAGTGATAACTTTTAGCTCTGCAAAGGAAACTTTGACTCTGTCTCTGGAGTGTTGACTCTGCCTTGGCAACTCTGACTCTGATATGCCTCGGCTCTGACTCTGGCAGCAGCGCGATCTCTCTGCTCTGCCAGTAGCACGATCTCTCTGCTCTGGCAGCAGCGTGATCTCTCTGCTCTGGCAGAAGACCGATTTCCCTGGCGAAGGCAGCGGCGCGATCTCTCTGCTCTGGCAACTTCACCAGAGGAAACTAGGGGTGAGCAAAATACCCGAAATCCGAATATCCGATCCGATCCAATCCGAAATTTAAATTTTGGTTCGGATTAATCGGATCTGCGGATCGGATCGGATCAAATTTTAAGAAAAATTCGGATTTTCGGATCGGATCGGATCAGTACTTTTCAAATCCGAACTAATCCGAAATCCGAATTGTATTTAATATATATATATATATATATATATAATTATATATAATATAAAATTTTGAATTATTGAATATACTAAAAAGTAAAACCTAAACCCTAATTCCCTAAACTAAATCAGCGATCCGGCGCCGCACAGCTCCAAACCTCCACCACCACGCCTTCTCTGACTCTCATCGTTCTCTCCAGTCTCCACCACCACGCGGACCGCGCCGTCCCACCCCGTCGACCGCCACCCCACCTACTCTGCGCTTGCAATCCCCAGAGCAGCTCGAGGCTCGAGCACTGCAAATCTGCGCCTCTCTCCCCGAGTCCCCGACGGCCGACGCCCTCCACCTCTGACCTCAACGGCGCGTCATTCCTTCAGGCTGCCAGGTAGGTTCGATTTTAGCTTTTTAGTGAACCTCAAGAATGTTGAAAATTGATGCTTAATTATGACTTATGATTGTGTTCGAATTTTGTTGATTCTTATTTTGATTTGAAATTCTGAAATGATGCAGCTGTACCAGGCAAAAATCGGATTTGAAATTCTGAAATGGATGCTTAATTATGGATTCTTGTATTTCGGATTTTTTCGGTTTGGATCGGATTTCATCTGAAAACTTCGGATTTTCGGATTCGGATCCACGGACTATATGGTTCGGATTGGATTTTATTTTCTTCAAACTTCAGATTTTCGGATCGGATCGGATCGGATCAGGCAAAAATCCGATCCGTAATCCGAATGCTCACCCCTAGAGGAAACTTTACAACACCAGAGTATACAAACTGGATTATAAGCTTAGGAAATCATAAACAACAAATCTCCACCTGATTTCTAAGCTAATAATAGACAACAATAACAAAGGCTCCAGTTCTTCCTCCGAAACATTTTAATTCTGTATCAAACTTCAAATCAGCAGATTTACCAACTTAAGACAATGCTCAAACTTAGCAGTAGGCAAAGCCTTAGTCAGCGCATCAGCTGCATTCTCCTCTGTCCCAACTTTCTCCATCTTCACCAATCCTTGATCAACTATATCTCTTATGAAATGCATTCTGACATCTATATGCTTAGATCTCTCATGAAAAGTTTGATGTTTCATAAGATACAAAGCACTCTGACTGTCACACTTCAAAATTACAAAACTTTCCTCAATACCAAAATCGTGCACTAATCCTTTGAGCCACACAACTTCATTGACAGCTTCGGTTGCAGCCATGTACTCTGCTTCAGTGGTTGATAATGCAACTACAGATTGTAGTGAAGATTTCCAACTAACAACTGATCCAAAGAGTGTGAAAATGTAACCTGACTGAGATCTCATGTTGTCTGTGTTAGCAGCATAGTCAGAGTCAGTGTATCCCATCAAGAAAGGCTTGCTGATGTCTTCCTTCCTCTGGAACAAAATAGCTCTGTCTGCACTGCCCTTTAGATACCTCAGCACCTTCTTGAGAGCTTCCCAATGCTCTCTACCAGGATCCACCATATACCTGCTCATAACACTTATAGCTTGTGCAATGTCTGGCCTAGTGCAGACCATTGTGTACATCAAGCTTCCCACTAAATTTGAGTAAGATATATTTATCATTTGGTGTCTCTCTGCATCATTCTTTGGCTTTTGTTTATCTGAGAGTTGCAGATGAACAGCTAGGGGCACTGTAACAGCATTTGATTCATGCATATTGAATTTCCTTAACATCTTCAATATGTAATCTTTTTGACATAACCATAGCTTTCCAGCCTTCATATCTCTCACGATATACATCCCAAGAATCCTTTTAGCTGCACCAAGATCTTTCATTTCAAACTCTTGATTCAAACCATCTTTGATTACCTTGATTTCAGCCTTATCTTTGCTAGCTATTAACATGTCATCTACATATAGCAGCAAATATGCAACAGTAACTTCATTCATTTTCTTCAAATAAACGCAGCTATCATATGCAGATTTTGTGAATCCCATCAACTCCATATGCTCATCAAACCTTTTGTACCATTGCCTTGAACTCTGTTTGAGACCATATAAGCTTTTCTGAAGTAAACACACCTTGTTGCTTGTCTCTGGAAGTACAAACCCCTCAGGCTGGACCATATGTATCTTCTCCTCCAACTCTCCATATAGAAATGCGGTTTTAACATCCATCTGCTCAAGCTCCATATCAAACTGAGCTACAACTGACAACATAACTCTGATGGAAGTATGCTTAACCACAGGTGAGAATACTTCATTATAATCAATTCCCTCCTTTTGAGTGAAACCTCTTGCCACCAATCTTGCTTTGTACCTAGTCTGCTCCTTTCCAATAACCTCAATATTCTTCTTGAAGATCCATTTGCAGCTTACTAATTTCTTGTTCAGTGGCTTTGACACCAGTATCCAGGTACCATTCCTTTCAAGAGAGTTCATCTCCTCTTTCATGGCTAAGAGCTATTGTTCTCTCTCTGGTCCCTTCATAGCCTCGGCATAGGATTTGGGCTCCTGATACTCCAGCTCCTCTGCAATGCTCAGAGCAAAGTATACCATCTCAGCTTGGTTATATCTTTGAGGTGGCTTGGGCTGCCTCCTTGCTCGATCCCTTGCCAGTTGATATGAGCTTAGATTGTCAGAGCTGCTCCCAACATCTTCATCATCTGCAGCTTGTTGAGGGACTTCAGTTGCTCCACCTGATTCATTATCAGCATGGTTCCTATCAAGCAATTCATCCAACAGAATTTTACCATCTGCATTTTCTTTCTCTGGATCAGATCTTACTTTATAAGGCATGAGAGCTTCATCAAAGACTACATCTCTGCTGATGTATACTCTCCCCATTCCTGGTTCAGTGCACCACAACTTGTACCCCTTCACACCCTTGGGGTAGTCCAACATTACACATTTTAAGGCCCTTGGTTCAAGCTTCTCTTGTCTAACATGTATGTATGCTCTGCACCCAAAGGTTTTCAAATGTGAATAGTTGGATGTAGAACCATACCAGAGCTCATCTGGAATTCTGAATTCAACAACGGATGAAGGAGATTTGTTGATCAAATAGGCTGCAGTGACAGCAGCCTCTGCCCAGAATTTCTTTGGCAGCCCTGAGTCAAACAACATACACCTTATCCTTTCCAGAATGGTCCTATTCATCCTCTCAACAACCCCATTCTGCTGTGGAGTTCCTGGGACTGTCTTGTGTCTCTGGATTCCCCTTCCAGAGCAGAAATCATTGAACTCCTTGGACACAAATTCCCAACCATTATCAGTCCTCAAGCACTTCACCTTGGTTGCCTTTTCAGTCTCCACCTCATTACACCACACTTTAAATTTCTCTAGTGCCTCAGTTTTATCCTTCAAGATGAAAATCCACAACTTCCTAGAGTAATCATCCATTATAGACATGTAATATCTCCCTTTTCCAAGACTTTCAGTTTGTGTTGGTCCCCACAAATCAGAGTAAACATAATCCAGAGGAGCTTTAGATGTATGTTTACCTGTATCAAATGGGAGTCTCTTGCTTTTGCTTAAGATGCACTGCTCACACATGTCCACCTTGAATGGAATAAGGTTGCTGATCTTGTTCTGTTTCAGTAACTGATTGAGCCCTTCTCTCCAACATGAGCCAATCTTTTATGCCACAAGATTGAATCATCCTTCTTCATGGAGTCAGACTGCCCTGTGATGGCTGTAGCTTCTAAGTAATACAAACCATTCCTCCTCATCCCCTTCAAAATGACCTTGTTGTCTTTGGTGACAACAACTCCACCCTTTACAGATCTCCATTCATACCCCTTCGTTTCAAGAGATCCAAGGGATATCAGATTCCTTTTCAGACTAGGGATGTACCTCACCTCCATCAAAGTCCTGATGGTGCCATCATGCAGTCTGAACTTTATACTCCCCTTTCCTTTGATTTCACAGGTCTGGTTATTTCCAAGAACCACTGTTCCTTCCGATTGAAAATGTAAATCAGTAAACCAACTTTTAACTGGACACATGTGGAAGGAGCATCCTGAATCCAGTATCCATTGGTCATCCAAATCACCTTGCATCACATTCAAAGCCTCTGCAGTGTCACACTGCTCTTGCTCCTTGGGCTCTTGCTTCTTGGTAGTGTTGGACTGCTTTTGGCTTTTATTCCAAATGTGGCAGTCCCTCTTCCAATGGCCCGGTTTCTTGCAGTGATAGCAAGTTTGAACATCATCATCAGAGTTCTTGTTTCCCTTCTCCTGTTTACCTTTTTGAATTCCTTCTTGGATTTCTTGGATTTATCCCCTTTCTGTTTTACAGTCAAGCCCTCACCAACAGCCTCTTTCTTGTGAAATGATGTTGATGATGCCTTCTGCAGTTCCTTAGATTTCAGAGCAGACTGAACCTCCTCCACAGTGATGTCACTTTCTCTCCCATACAACATAGCATCCTTGAGTTGATCATATGAACTCGAGAGAGCATTGAGTAGGATAATTGCTTGATCCTCATCTCCTATTCGCACATCAACATTTTCAAGATCATCAATGATCTTATTGAATACCTCCAGTTGATCATCAATCGGTTTTCCATCCAAGATTATGTAGGAGTACAGCCTTTGCTTCAAGAACAACCGATTCGCAAGCGATTTTGTCATGTAAATCGCCTCCAACTTTGCCCACACCGCCGCTGCAGATTTCTCCCTGGCTACCTCCCTCAAAACCTTATCACCTAGGCATAGGATGATAAGGCTATGGGCCCTCTCACGCATTTCTGCTTTCTTGAGTTCTGTCTCCACAGCTGCCGCGGAATCCCTTGTAACCGCCGATGAAGAAGATTCATCATCCCCTTTCAGAGCTGCCGCCAAACCTTGCTAGGTCAACAATGCACGCATCTTGATGCGCCATAACCCAAAATCATTTTTCCCCGTAAACTTCTCGGTCTCAATTCGTGGCATCGACATTCCTGCGTCGGTTGTGGATTTGTACGGCGGCAGAATATTGAAGAGGGATTTGGAGGTAGGATTTTATGTGAATCACTTCGTCAAGGATTTGGGGATTTGCTTGAGGGAATGCCAGAACATGGGATTGGCGCTGCCTGGGCTGGCGCTGGCTCAGCAGCTCTACGTGTCGCTTCAGGCTCATGGCGAGGGTGATTTGGGAACTCAGGCTCTCATTCTGGCGCTGGAGAGGCTCAACAACGCCTCGCTTAATGTAAGCTGCTAAATCAGAATATCTACTTCCTTTCACGTTGTTTTTCTATGGAATGTTGCTGTAATTCATCAGAATAAATTAAATGTTGGCAAAAACTTGTTTGCATTTGGATGTAGCGATAATCGGCAATCCAAGTAGAAGAGATTATTGATCTCTAATTAATACTAACATCAAATGTGAAAAGGACGATAGCGGAAGTTGCAAAATCCCCCTCTCCCAGTTTCATCCTCTTCTTCAGATATGTTTTTTACAGCACAAAATTCACGTTGTATATGAAGCTGAAATCAGATATTGTTTATTCGTACAAAAGTATAATATCATTCATGCATGATAACATAGTTATTATAATCGTATAGCCATGTAGTTATGTCCTGATGTCGGACTTCCATGAGTTATTCCAGATATTGCTCTTAATTTTAGATAAAAAAAATGAATTTGTATAGTTGAATAATTATTTGCACTCTGCGTATATCTACTTGAAATTGATCATTAGCAATATTTGAGAATAGATGTATGTGTTTATATTATTTTCAACGCTACGTCAAAATTTTGTTCATACTATTGCGTTGTAATTCACATAGTTTTTGTTCAATGAAGACAACTTTTTATAAATTGTTTAGTAATGTTCCTGAATATATTACTCAGGTGTATTTTATAAATTGTTTAGTCATATTTGATCCATCAGTTGATACTTGATACGTAAGATTTTTAATGTTTACACAAATTTAATTAGTAGATGACATGCATAATTAAATTTGACAGGTGCTGAAAATAATCATGTCCAAGCCGACACTTTCCCTTCATACCTACCGATCTGTGATGATTCTCTGAAGCCATATGTAGGCCAAACTTTCAATTCAGTAGATGATGTGTTTGACTTCTATGGACTGTATGGATATTCATCTGAATTTGATGTTCGGAAAGGTAAATATGGTCAGATAATATATCAGATATTCGTTTGCATCAGGGAAGGGATTAATCCCGGCAACAATGAGGAGCATCCAGAAAATCAGCCGAAAACTACTAAGAGGCGACGTAAGCCATCTACCTGGAATGACTGTCATGCACGGGTCATAACTAGAATATTGGATGGGGGTGAATTCATTGTTAGCAGATTTGATGAAGCTCACAATCACAAATTAATATCTCCAGATTGTCGTCACTTAATGAAATACAATCGGAAGGTTGATGCTTCACACCATATGATCATGCTAAGAGTTGATTGATAACTATGAGGATGTTGGTTGCACAAGCAATGATTTCAAGAACTTGTACACGATGAATAAAAAGTTTAACTTCAAATCTTACACATGCCGTGATGAAAAATTCATCGCATGAATATTCACGTTGTTACAATTAATATGTATTAATATTCATGTTGTTATGCAGATTATTCATGCGTACGCATTAAAATATTCGTGCCATACTTATACTCGCAATATGACACATCTGTATAATGTGCTAAGTCAAAATATTCATGCGTAATTACAATATATTCACACACCTTCTCAATGTGTTATAGACGATTACAATATATTCACACACCTTCTCAAAGTTTAACTCCAAATCTTACACATGTCGTGATGAAATATTCATCGCATGAATATTCACGTTGTTACAATTAATATGTATTAATATTCACGTTGTTATGCAGATTATTCATGCGTACGCATTAAAATATTCGTGCCATACTTATACTCGCAATATGACACATCTGTATAATGTGCTAAGCCAAAATATTCATGCGTAATGACAATATATTCGTACACCTAACTAGTCAAAAACAGTGGATTTGAGTGTTCGATGCACGTTCCTTCCTCTGAAAGTTTAAGTAATATGTATCAGTTCATATGGGAATAAAAGAAGATTTAGGTGAATGCATTTAAACAATAGCAATGATTATCCAGTTCCCAACTGTATTGTAGATTTAATCGATTTTTTTTAAAACATCAAGATACAATTCACGCATTAAAGTTGGGTTAATCAATCAAAATCGAATCTTTAATTTGGTAGGTATCCAGACGCCAAAATCGGAAGAGTTATAATGGTAGGTATCCAGACGCCAAAATCGGAAGAGTTATATGGCAAACATTCCCAGCATTTTTTCTTTCATAGTCAGTCTCTTGCTTGCATTGACACTCCTTTCAATGTACGGCGATAAATTGAAATTAGTTTTCTTAAGCATATCCTTCCCCCTGCATCTATTTGCCAATATAGGCGTTTCGAATGAAACCACCTAAATGTGCATCAATATACCCAACAATTCTTAGTTTATCATTCAAAATTCACATGTAATTATAGAAACAAAATATTATCTTAAACATTCCATCAACAGTACCACACAAAATATTTTGAATAGCCATGCATACATTTTCTACCAGGGGCTTCAATATTGTACGCCTTCCTGTTTTTGCCCCAATGCACACACCCAAGTCCTGATTAAGATATCATGTATTACAACCATATCGAATAATCTCAAATTCTACCACGACGGAGTCGTTTTACCACGTTATTGATATTTTCAAATATCGGATTCTCTTTCCCAAAATTTGTTATGTTTGTCTTCACACCAGTCCTCGTATATACTTCTTCAGCCATGTTCACATCGTTGACGCACCCAATCTGCAAATGATCACATAAAATTCGTATAATAACCAATATAATTCGCTCACAAAATTCATACCACTTAACTAAATTCACATGCCAACAAAATTCGTTTTAATAAAACACCAAACTTCACATACTACTTAACTATTGTCACATTGTATACAATTTACACTATCTTCACATTGTACACAATTCACACTTAACTACTCGTTTTACAAACCTGAACATTGGATGGGCCACCACCATCTACACTTTTTGAGGCAGTTATCCCCTGAGCATGCTGTTGAAGGCACATATAATTTAGTTTGGATCTTTGTCATGCTTCAGACACAAATCTTCACATATAACTTAACTTTATTCACATGCCAGCAAAATTCATTTGGAACAACACATAGCTTATGAAAACCACTAAACTATCTTTATATTGGACTCAATTTATTATTACAAACCTGTACATTTGATTGGCCACCACCGTCAACGCTATTCGGTTCAAGGATCCCCTGAACATGCTGCTTAAGACAAAATAAAATAAAAAAACACCAAAAAAACATATAATTAACTTGGTTCTTTTTAATTGAAATATTAGCTCCAACATTATGTCATTGAAAATAAACTCCTCTGCTTAAATATCTAAATCATAATGACATGTAACCCAAACCAAATATATCATTTAACTTAAAAATAAAACTCAGACAAAATAACATGTAATACACTATATTCGCACTATACTCATAATAATTCGCACACACACATATAATTAGTTTGATACTTCCCTAATCAAGATCTATAAACTCCCACACAAAAAATCCTTCTGTTTAAATATCTCAATCAAAATCACACGTAACACAAACCAAATTTCTCATTAGACTTAAAAAATAAAACTCCATCAACCACATAAACCAGATAATACCATATATTCGCACTGCATTCATAAATATTCACACAATCGTTCATACATATTCCCACATAAACTACGGGTTCCTGGACTTAAAAAAAACAAAACCATCAAACTACTGCCAATAACATACCGTATCACCCGTGGCTACACCCGAACTTCCAGCACCTGTATTGTCCTCCACACCGAGTACAGATGCCCCCTACATTCTAGAAAAATCTCTGAAAAATCTCTGTTGAACCATCCACCACCATTCTAGAAAAATCTCTGAAAAATTGTTTCACCGAAAACTCCTTGAAATTGCGAAAAAATTCAGATGAATAACAATGACCATTCATACAAATCTCACCGCTCTGACCGCCGCCCTTGGTTCAATTTCTGTTGAACCATCCACCACCATTCTAGAAAAATCTCTGAAAAATTGTTTCACCGAAAACTCCTTAAAATTGCGAAAAAATTCAGATGAAGAACAATGACCATTCATACAAATCTCACCGCTCTGACCGTCGCCCTTGGTTCGTGCCATCGCCGGAAAATGGATTTAAGAAGACCGGAAATATGATCAAACTCAGTTCACGCCGCCTCAAGAAATCTCCTTGCCAAGAACAATAGATATTGAAAATAGTAATAGGGTTTAACTTTTTTTAGTTGGGTGCATTTAATTGGAAGTCATATTTTCAAACCTTTCTTCTCACTAATTCACGCTATTCATATCTTTGGTATATCATTTCAATCAAATCAAATCTATTCTCTAAATTAATTAGGCATATTAATCGGACAAGTCAACATGTCATTCCAAAATTACCCTTTCTATACTATTCGCGTGAATCAACTAATAAAACATAATGAATAATCTGATATTGTTTAAACCTTAATCTCAGTCGTTAATTAAGTATAGATCTAAGGTTAAGATTAGTTCTTAAGTTATATTCTAAGAGGGGTTTGTGGAATAACTGCACCCTATATATATATATATATATATATATATATATATATATATATATAAATACCGTAAAATAGATAATTATTTGGTTTCGAGCTGTCACAATCCTACCCTCTAAAAGAAAATTCAGTGACGGAAAGATGACTTATATCGCCGAATGCAATATTTTGGGGATCGTCATTGTTGGAAAACCATATTAGAAATCATCATTGTTGAAAAAATATTGAAAGTTCGAGGTTAACGTCATCTTTCCATCATCAAATTTTGTATAGCGGAACATTTATTAGAAAAAACTAAAAATTTGGGATTTCTTAGGAGAATGAAAGTTCGGGATATTTTATGGAATAAACTGAAAATTCGAACATAAAATTCTATTAATCTATAATAGAAAAAAACATAAAAATATAAATATAAAGTTGATGATTGGAATGAATATATGATTAGTCTATAAAAGAGTTAATTATTGGAGATGCTCTAATAGTAATGCTAGTTACATTACCGAAAGGGGGTATTGTTGATTAAAAAAAGGCAACAATACCTGTTTGGAATTTGCATAAATTATTACAAATGAAAATAGTATGTAGTTGGAATTTGGTTGTTTGTGTGTCATGGAGTAGTTTCCTTTGGTACGCTTTGTTGATTGGTTACTGCTATTTTGGTTTCTTTAGACTTCCCCCAGAGAATGCCATAAAGCCCAATCACCAGCAAAACAGCTCCACCAACACTGCAAATACAAGCAAAACATACTCAAATGATCCATCAACTTAAAAAAGTAAGGTATGGTGTGTTGGAGGAGAAACCTTCCCCAGTGAAGCGTCTCCTGCAACAATATGGCTGAGAAAACCGCCGTGATGATCAGTGCTAACGGCGAGAACGCTGCGCCAAACACCGGCCCTTTCTTCTCCACCACCCAAACAATTAGCCAGTAACAGATTGCAGTCGAAATCGCCCCCTACATGTTCATCATCATCATGGTCTGTATGTAAATTGCAAGAGGAGGATTTAGTGACTTTACACAATAAAAGACTGAAACAAGGTTGATGTTCCATCCAAGCCTCCAAGATTCTCTCTCTCTTTGCTTTGCTGCAGCCCAGATTGCCGACAATGCACAGCTAGAGAGACATTGCAGAGCTGTGAGACGTAGTTTGGCAGGATACTGCTTGATCAATGGGCCCTACAACACAAACAACAACGGTGAGGATTCAACCCTAGTCGGAAAAAAACTGAAGGCCAACCACCAACCTGCATGATGAACCACATGCACCACGCCCCGTTGGCTCCTAGCATGATGAGGGACCCCTTCATCCAGTCGCCTCTCGAGTAGCTTTGCTTGTAGGCGCGCAGGAAGTCTTTCCGGCTCTCTGAGTAGATCGCGGGCCCTTGGACGAAAGTGCACACCATAGCTCCTGCAAAGCCTAATGCAGAACCAACCACTTTAGCCATTCCATGCCCTTGTTTTATTGACAGCCTTTCCATTCTGACAAAAACCATCCATTTTAATATTATTATTACATCATCTGAATCTGATCCCAATCTACTTAACTGTGATCTTACCGGAAGCAGAGAGCTAAGATGAACGTCATGGCCGGGCACATATTGACTAACGCACTAGCAAACGTTGCAGAGACATAGCTGAGGGCAAAGTGGAAGAGATTCAAGCTCACTGCGATCCTGCAAAGTTTGATCAAGACAGAACATGAAAAAAATTCAGGGAAGGTTAGCATCTAGAATGTTGGAGAATCACGTACCCTGTCGAAACCAAGACTATCTTGCAGAACAAGGTGAATGGCAGTGGAGGAGACTTGTTGCCTCTGAAAGCAAACACAAGTTTTCAATCAGAAAAAAAACAAATGCGATGAAATATGACTATCTTGAAAGGAAACCTCTCAAGGAAGAATGCGAAAGGGGCCAATGCAAACGTAGCAAATGCTTGGCGATAGACTACAAAGACGTAAGGGTCCATCCCCGTAGTGATGGCGGCCTTAGACAGCAAAGACATGCCAGCAGAGATGAACTGTATGAGTATCATGGCCAGGTATGGCTTCTTCGTCTCCAGAGACGCCAGCAGACTTCGCAAGCCAGCCATGCTGTATAGCTTCTGTTGCTGCAGCAACCCTATAATAATGGAAGGAGGAGAGCATATAAAGAATCTTATCCAAAACACAAGGTATTCATCACTCAGTACTCAGTACTCATCCCCATGTATATACCAGTCTTTTTTGTCTGTCAAGACAAAAACCTGCGAGCCTGTCGGTCACATGACATTAAAAATAGAATACCCCAACAGCATCTACAGCTTTCAATCAGAGAATCCTCGTACAGAAAGAAGACTCCTGCGTCAGTAGAAACATGCGATTGATTTCTAAGCAAAGCAAAGCAGACAGTCGGGGTGTGTGAGTTGCGTAGAGTTTACTAAGGCTAGAGGGAAGATGAGGATGAGCAATCCAACAACAAGTGATTTTGTCATTATATAGACAACAAAGATTCCATCGTCCCATCACATCACACATGACTGAAATGCTTTTGTCACTATTCAATTAAAGCAAGCTGTTACAGGAGATGGGCAGCCGCTGGCCTCAAAATATTCTTTACTGGGAAAAAGACAACAATTATAATCACCTCTTCCAATCAATGAGTCCACCAGCATCTGCTTGTCTACCACGCTCTAAACAGTCCATAACGGCGCATAAAAATCACGAATCTCAACATCAAGAAAGAAAACTCAGATGCTGAATAGAAAAGGCATTATTTAGCCAATTTCATTTTAATTTATGCAATCCCTGTCGATCGATGTAGCTTGGGCAGTTTCTTGTTGTAGTACAGAATACGACGAGAATGAACAGACAAACAGCTTTGGAACGAACATTTCATTTTCCTTTGTACAAAACAAAAGAATATAAGTCTGGAATAGGTATACATTTTTGTCGGATAGAGTAAACTCACCTGGCCTAGATCTATCCAAAACAAGTTCCATTTCTACAGCAAGAAAGAAAATAAGAAAATACTAGCTATAAGCAGAGGAATTTCTATCGTTATCAGAGGGAAAAAAACAAATTAAATTATGCCCCGGAATAGCACATTGGCTGAGAAACAGGATGTAACGCGCAAATGTGTTGCTAAATCAACATTCTACTAGGAGGGATCCGGTCATTCAGACGCGCATGCTCTTCAATTGGAGAAATGATCTGAGGCATTGACATCCCCACAGAGACGATGATCTCTGCAACAAAAAGGGAAATGAATTCAGACAGAGGCTAGAGGATGAAGTGCAGATTAGGTATTGGAATTAGCTTAGCAGACAAAAATTTGTTGTAAATTTGATGTGTCACAAGATCACGAAAATCATCAAATCCACTTTTTTTCCTTAGAAACATGAAAGGTACCCCCCTACTTACCAATGCCCTCTCGGATAGACAAGTTTGGCCGAATGATGTCTTTTGAGTTAACTAGAAATATGTCCCCGATGTATAAATGATTTGTTGGCACGTACACAGAGCATAGTTCTTCATCCTCATTATCTCTCTGCCATGAAAGAGAACAAATCCATGAAAAACAAAATTCAAAGGAAAATTTCAAGATGTAAAACATGGACCACTATCGAACATCTTTCTTTTTTTATGCCGCAGTGAAATACAAATATTTCGGAGTCCAGAACCTACAGCTTAATGTTAGATAATACTTAAAAGAGATATATTTCACGAACCTGAAGAACTACAGATGATGTAATAAAGCCAAAAGCATATTCTCCGACACGAGGATGGCGGATAATAGCAACCTCCTTGAAAGCAGTTGTATTCTGATCTGTATACACAAAATATAAATCAACATCAAAATCATGTGTGAAGAGGAATCCTGCGTATACCATGACATCTGATAATGCAGGACGAAACATACCAGTAGACAGCATACAGCAAACTCAGGGTCAAGTTGGAATTTTCATTTATGAGATCAAAAACAAAAACGATACTCCCTCTGTCCACGGAAAAATTGCCACAATTCCCTTTTCGGTCTGTCCACGAAAAATTTACCGTGTCCATTTATAGTAAAAGGGTCCACACAACTCACCATCTTATTAACCTTCAATTCCCTATTATTTACAAAATTTTCCATTAAGGGGACTCTTACTCCACTTACAACACTACTAACCATTTTATTAAAACCCATGCCGTCTACAATGTGTCGTGGACAGAGGGAGTATCTAACATCCTAAGATTGTCTAAGATTAAAAAATACCTTTATCAGCTAACACTTAGGAAGCCCTCAGTCAAGCAGTTACTTGAAATGCTGCTTTTTGACATCGATACATGAACACCAAAAATGACAATTACCTGGTGAGATTGCAGAACTAATTTGCTTCGATGCTGAATATATATGTTTTACAAAGGGCATTCGCTTTATAAACCATTCTCCTATCAAGAAAACGGTGGAACCCAACCATGACGAAGCAAATATTCCAACAAAGAAGATAAAAAAAATTGATGTAATGAATCCAAGGCCTGCACCAGATATAAAGGAAAAATTAGACTTCTAACTTGAGGAACAATCTATATGTTTGTGACCAATGGATCCAAGAATTACGGTCCCCATAAAAAATGTTGACAATTGATAATCAAACAGGACCCAAGGATGTATACACTCTTAAGAGCTTCAAATAGTACCATGACCAAACAACTTACCAAATATGTCAATGCCAAGCCTCTCATAGATAGGGCTGAAGAAACCATCAACGAACTGGATAAACCACCAAGTGATAAAAAATGTAACAGCAACTGGAAATAGAACCACACTGCAATATAAATTTTCATTAGAAAGGGAAGAAAAGAAAAAAAAAAAGTGAACAAGATGGTAAACAGTATCAATATATTAAAGCCAAAGTCATTACCATCCAGTCATGAACTTCTTGGAAACCCAACTCTGAAGAACAGCATAGCAAGCCTGACAAAGCACATACATCAGGGTGATTTCACTTTACAATGACATAAGCTCTAGCTATTTAGTGACCCTATAGCAAATATATAAGCTTTCTTAGTAACACCTGGACTTTCTAAATCATACTTTAGGTCTGGGGATGCATAAGTAAGCTGACTCCTCATCATTTGGTGTCGGTATTTCACCTCGAACTTAATTGGTTGATTGTTATTTTCAAGAAAACATTGGAATAATTTATCTATTATAAAATTAAGATTTTATTGAAAATAATTTTAATCATCATGGACCATTTTTATGTTATCAATAGTAAAACAAAAAAATACCACAAAAAAATAATTAAAATACAATTAAGGTAAATAATTAAGTATTTTAAGGTAAATATATAATTCATAAATCCGATATATATTATTCAATAATGTAAATAAAACAGAAAAGTCTACGGGACCACCCTTGCCCAAATTGTCATTAGATAATTATATTTTCTTACAGCAGATCGAACAAGTTATCTAACTGACCCACAATATAGCAGGGTGGAACAACCCAAGAGAGAACTCAATTATTGTCATTTCTATCAATACAATGAAACAGTGTTACTCTAAATTCACTTTACACCAAGTAAACAAAGAACACAAGATATTATTCTAGGATGAAACCTTAAACATGAAATGATTGTATCAAGTAGATTACTTATGCAATTGTAGGCAAACCATCAATATACTATGTCAGGGGAGAATTTACTCTTTAGTCATGTAGTTAGCAAGATGCCAAGTACCTTAGCAGCTGGATAGTAAGGGGAACGTTTCATAGGTCTTATAGGTTTACCCCTACATCTTGCTTCTATATGGGATACATAAGACATATTTAATAGAGATTTCTCAAACTGTGATGTGTAAGAGTTTGCAACCATTCTTTTGTTTCTTCCTTTGGAATATTCATCAGCTAATTTTAGGCTCTGAGGGCTCCTTTTCGGCTCCCACTACTACATCAAAGTAAAATGGCATCAGTTCTGCAACAAACACTGAACTAGAATCAATGGACAAGGATCACTAAAGAACCATCATTCTTTTGTTTCTTCCTTTGGAATATTCATCAGCTAATTTCTCTGTCGGCAAGTCTGATAAGTTTACTAAAGGTTCAATAAACAGAAAAAGAACTACCGTGAATAGTAAAAAAAGGAAGCCAACATGCCAACTCTGCCACTTTGAATCTACAAAAGGGGCTTATCCTTTTGAATAAGTTCTTATTTCCCATAATTAATACTCCCATAAAGAGGTAGTATGCCCGCAGACCACTCATGGAGTATTTACCTCCAACACGACAACATCACAATATTATGATCCAATTATGGGAAATATTAATTATGGGAAATATTATGATATTGTGATGCTATACCAGTATATTACATTATAGAATTTTGTATAATTCATCCCCCTCCCTTGTTTTGTCTTTAATTACAAGACCTTTTCTTTCTATAATCTATATCGTGGTCAAATGAGTAATTCTTCAGGATCACATCCATGACCATCCTTATACACTAACACAAATCTCGGTAACCAGGAAAAAGAAAAGAAAAGAAAAAACAACATGGGTGGTACTTGATAGTGGTTAATTAGTGAGGTAGTCATTGGACAAAAGGAGAGTTCGCACATACAATTATATCATCACTCACTGAATCAAAGTATACAGTTACGAATAGCAAACTCCAATTTTTTCCCTCAGAATTCAACTGATCTACTCAACTAACATCCAACTCCAATTCATGCGAACAGCTAATGTAACAACAACGAGCAAGTAAACCACAGAAAGCAGCGATAACCTCCCCAAATAATTCTTTTTTTGTTTTTTTTTTCAAATGGACCAAATACCACTTATTTAAAAAACTTAAAACAGCAAGCAATTCTTCAATAAGAATAGTGGAAAGGTGATCTGAGACCTTGCGCGTAGAGGAATTGTTGGGGGAGGGCGGCGGGGATTTGACGGGATCTTCAACGTCGTCGTTTAGACGCGTCGGCGAATTCAACAACCCTGATGCCGTTGACTCTTTCTTGCCCCGATTGCTGCTGCTCTCCGCCGCCATTAATTCCACTCTCATCGGCCGACAAGATCGTCAGAGTTGAAAGAAGTACAATCTAAGAGAGTGAATTTTGGGGGAGTTCTGCAGCGGAGTGAGTTTCGTAGATTTTGTCAAATTCGGCATTTAACTTTTTATCTCTCCACAGATGCCCCAATAGATACGGATATTTCATAATCTCCCCCTCATCTATTCACAACTTGTCAAATACTACCATTACCCAAATTCTTCCACATTCAATTTTAAACAGTTCTTTTTTTTTCTTTTAATTATTATTGTATTTAATAATCACTATTATTGTCAAAATGTACCCTTAAGAGCGTTTACATTGGAGGATTAACTTTTATAGATAAAAGTTATAAGATTAATCCCTTGTTTATTTTGGTGAATTGAAACTTTGGAATTTTCCAAGATCCTTAATTATTTTTATCATTTAAGCTAGTTTGACTTGATTTTTATCTCATTGAAAGAATGAGATTAGAGAAATTCTATTATTAGGGATAAAAATACACAATCATGCAAAACAAACGCCCCTAAGTATATATAGATTTCAGAATTGTTCATGTTTTTTTTTCCACTTGCAAAACTGTTCATGTTAAAGAACAAGAAAATTTACTTTTTGGCGGTGACGAGTTGTTGCTTCAATTTCAAAGCTTAGAGCATCCATATCCGTTGAGTCAGTTGTTGGCTCATTCATGCTCCGTGACCACTTATGAGCCAAGGCCTGCATTGGGCTGGCTCATCATTCTGCTGGCTCATATCCATTAGCTTTGATTTTTATTCTTTTTCATTTAATTTAAATTATACCAATTTAAATGACAAATTTAAATAATACAATTTTTAAAATTAAAATTTCATTAATCTAAAATACTAAAAACTAAAATTACATAAAATAAAAATGCATAAATTAAAAGACATAATTAAAAATTGCATAAATTTAAAACTAGATTACTTTTGGCCCTATACCTCGCGAGAATCATCACGACCCGTTCTCGATGGAATTCGAGTTGCTCGGGTGTCATGTTCGACATATCCATGAATATGGTACGGTCGTCGTGGATTTCCCTCTTGAGATGATTCTTCGTCTCGTATTTCTCGGCAATTTTGTCGAGGGTGGAGCGCGTCGAGCCCATGAATTCGACACACTGGGGTGGAGCCTCCAAGCTTTGCGACGCGGTGCCCTTCGCCTTGCCCTTCCCCTTCGCTGCTTTGTTTCTTATTGGTCGGGAAGACGAAATTTCCTCACCCGAAGCTAAGGTAGGGAAGTCGCTGCTCTCCAACGTCTTTGTCCTCTTCGAAGAATGCACGTCTCCCTCCAGGTACAAGCTCTTGAACTTCCGGTTCTCCCGAAGAATCCTCCACGAGTTCCACCACTTGAATGAAACACCCTTGCTACGTGATGTGTAGAGCATTTAGGATTTTTCCCGGATCATGTCATCGGAGTGCTCGGATGGCCACTTAGCGTTGGCTTCTACCCATGTCACCTCTCAAAATTTGACCTCCGAACTCACAGGGGCTCAGTGAGATTTGATTTGCCAGAGGATGAACGACGCATTCAAGAGGGCGTTCACTTTTTCGACGACTCGACCCCAATAGTGCTTGCCTTTTTTATCGACACCACAAATGGCGTTGTTGGTCTCCTCCACCCATACTTGAGCGATGAGATCGATCTCATCGAGAGTGTAAGAGTGACTACCCTTCTTCTCGCCTTGTGGCGACACCGGTGCCGCTTCCTTGAAAGCCCAAGCCTGCTGGCGGTGTCGTGGTTGTGGCTCCGGCGCCTCCTCGCCTTCGCTCGTCGCCTAAATTAACCGCAGATAGGTCGGGATGGTAGTATTTACCGGAAAGATCACTGGTCCAATGAGGCGAAAAATAATCAGGGTATTTGAGACGTTGGGATCCATTTGAATTTAAGAGAGAAATTGAGAGTGAATTGAGAGATGAGATAGATGAGAGATTGGAGATAGGAGTGTGGGAGAGTGAATTTGAAGGTAGGAGGGAGGGGGTTTTATAAGAGAAGACATTAAATAAAAAAAGTAAAAAAGGCAACAATGTCGTTGGATAAAGAAAAATAATAATTTAAAAAAACTACTGACTGTTGCAAAAAGAAAAAGAAAAAGAAAAAAATACGAAATCGCACTCATAGCCGTTGAAAAATTCAAATTTTGATTTTTATTTATTTATTTAAGGTCGTGCATTGCATGTTTTTACACAAAAGAGCGGATGAGACTCATATGAATGAGCCGCAGATCGAGTCATGGGGGGCTGCATCGGTCGGCTCATAGCTTGAGCTGACTCAAGTCAGCCTTATGAGCCGACTGATGCAGATGCTCTTACCAACGTCGTATAAATTAAATAATCCGCACATATCATGACTTTTCTACTGCAATTTATCTTTATTACGTAAGTTGTGTTTGTAAGTTATTATATGAAAATGAGATTTATCCCCAACTGTTACATTACAGGAGAGTAAGATTTAATTCAAATACATTATTAAAAGAATTCACAACAAAGAGTTGGATTCTCTAAAGAGCCAATTTTTTATAGTGACTCCTCCATACCAAGGGATCTATAAAGAACTCTATAAAAATTTATCCTATTTTTAAAATAAAATATTCACTAAGTTTATATTCAAAAATTATTATAATTAAAATATAAAATTATATTAGAAATTCAAAATTACATGATATGAATAAAAATAAATAAATAACAACAACTTCACTAAATTTAAACTAAAAAATTATAACAATTAAAATATAATACTCCCTCCATCCACAAAAAGATGTCCTAAGGGAAGATGATATGAGTTTGAAGAAAACTTGTAGTATTGTTTATTTAGGTGAGTGAAGAAATGGACCCACAAATTAAAAAAATAAAAGGTTAATTAAATTAGTGAGTGGAGAAAGGGCCCCACAGGTTATTGCTAAAAATATATTCGAACATCTTTTTGTGAACAGACCAAAATAACAAATTAGAACATCTTTTTGTGGACGGAGGGAGTACTATATTAGATATTGAAAATTACATGATTGAATAAAAATAAATAAAAAACAACTACGGTCGATTTTTTTTTAAATAACGCATGCAAGCACGCACCTAACTTCTTCGTCTTCAAACTGAACTCAATTTTGACAGCGCAACAAGGCTCGTCGAGGTGGAGCTCGAGGATCGAGCTCCACTGTGAATGCTCTGAATATGAGTTCTTTCGTTTAAAAAAAAAAAAAAAAAAAAGAAGGCCTAGGTAGGAAGAGGAAGTCAAGTTTTTGCATATTGTTGTATGCAAATGGCCACTAAGCAAAAATAACAAGAGAAGTAGGGGTAAGTTGGGGTGAGCAAACCTGGATCGTACCCGCAAAATCGACCTGAATCGATGGGTTCGGGATAGGTCGGTCCGACTCGTAAGAGAGATAAAGTTCGGGTCGGGATAGATATTTAGGACCGAAATTATACCAGGTCGGTTTGGGTCTAAATCCGCTTGAACCCAGACCGACCTGTATAAGTAAAATATATATTTATTTTTTATTTTTACAATAAGAATAATTCTTAAATCCTAAATTCCTAATAGACGGTGGTAGAGAAATTGTGGGAAGCGGTAACAAATTTTTGATGTGAATTAAAGTACTGAATGAGTTAACATTAATGAAAAAAGAGAGAATTCTTGAAGTGGCAATTGCACGAATTGCAGAGGAAGAAGACGCGAAGCGAAGCATATCTGCACACAAAGGTCTAGGGTTCATTTCCCGAATCCTGAAACCCTAGTACCCTCCTGCTGTGTCTCTTGGACTTTCACGCCTCACGTCTGAGTAGCCATCGGCGCCGCCTTAGCCACCAGTGCTCACCCAACTTCACGCAAGCAGAGCCTCCACGACTTCAGCCTCCAATCACCCTCATCTCGTCGGTGCCGCTCTTCAGAGTCCAGACGACTCCAGCAGCTTCTAGTCGTCGTCGGCCGTCACGGTCGTCGTCTCCACGAGTTATGACTACAGCCTTTAGTTGGGTCTGGAAATTATGTCCGGATTGGACCCAGACCGAACCGAACCCGATGTTTGGTTTTGGGCCGATTCGGCTCGGTCTTATTTTAAAAAAAATTGGTATTCAGTTTGGGCGGGTCGGTCCAGTTTGGACCTAATGCACAACCCTAAATAGAAGGTTTGTCTATAAAATGCTTCATACATTAAGAGAGTGTTTGGTTTGGTGGATGTGATAGAGAAAATTGATAGGATTGAGGGAGAGATTAAATAATCTATCCAATATAGAGTGATAAATAATCATTTAATTGAATAATTAGATGCAGACCAAATGCAAATCAAACACTTGATATGAGGTGAGTTGCAAATTACTTTCTCTATTAAGGAAAATATAGCCCTTTTATTTATAAATTATACATGAAAATATTATACTTTTTGTGAATGGTTGGAACAGGACTTACTATGTGCATTGAATTTTTAGGTATTAATTACACATTTGCCGGATTTGAATAATCCAGCCTAGCCATTTCAATTGAATTACCAATTTTATCCTTCCAAATCGAATGGCAAGTATTCAACTGCTCTCCATAATAATAATACAAAAGAAGCGGTGAAGAAAAATAAGAGGTTCCAACTCCAAGTTCTCTGTGTATATCTAGTGTGTCACACTTTACGAACCTAAGTTTTTGTGTTTCTATCATGGATTTGTGGGTACGCAGATAATCATGTTTTTTTAGTTAGTATATTTAGGAACCTAAGTTTGTTTTTTTTTTTTCTTCGTTGTTTCTTTGTGAGATTTTTTGTGAAACCGAACATTTATTTATATGAATTAGTCAACAATTTAGTGCGCCACAAAACAAATAAAGTTTTAAAAAAATAATGTTGTCTTGTAGTACAGACGGAATAGATTTTTTTTGAGGGCCGGAATAGATTTTTATTCAAAACCGCAAGTTAACGCATTCCAACTAAAAAAGTTACATATTCGGATTCTAACCAACGGCGAATCAGCAACCTATCTATCGGTATTATCTGTGCCTAATATGATTTTTTCCCCTTTTTTATCCCCCCTTTCTTTTAATGTTCTTCTATTAATTTTCTCTCTCTTTTTAAAAAAAATATTCAATATAAGTTTGAAAATTTTAAATATTTCATTTATCTCCCTTCATTAAAATTTACTTTTTTAATATTTTCTCTCTTTCCTATTAATGTTGAACATATGATTTTTTTCTCATTGTTTTCTTTTTCTATATTGATTTATTTTATTTTTTATATTTTTATTAGATATCAATTTTTTATTTTTATTTATAGTCATTTTAATTATAATAATGTTTAATGCAACTAAGAAAACTAAGATTAAATTTAAAAATAAAATTTGAAAATGTAGGATTTATAGTAATTTTAATATAAATATATAGATGAATAATTAATAATATATCTAAAAAACAAAATATATTGTCTAGTTTAATTTTTTGTTGTTGTTATGTTTGTCAATACATTATTTATTATTTATATAAACTTATTTGCTATTATCTTTTCTTAAATTTAATTGACACACACACACACACACATATATATATATATATAATAAAAATGAAATATGTTATACTTTTTCTTTATAATTTAATTATTACTATACGATACTCATTAAATTTATTAATTTAGTATACAAACTAGGTTGATTATCCATATTTATATATAAGATACTCATTAAATTTATTAATTTAGTATACAAACTAGGTTGATTATCCATATTTATATATAATATGAATCCATAATTTTTTAATAATCTATTTCTCGCCAAATTGATGGCAAATATTGAATTACTTGAGGGTAACATTTTAGAATGTAAAGAGACATGGGTGAAGAGAGAGTAGAGAAGAGATAATAGAAGTTGATATGCGAAAATAGAAAATAGAGGGAGAGGGAGAGGGAGAGTTACATTTGATTTATGAAAAAAATATTCAATATACGTTTTAAATTAAAGATTAGGACAAAATCTTTAATTTGGTATAAAAATAATTTAAACTAAATTTAGAAAGAATAAGTTATGGTTATTCAAAGTTCGAGAATAAACATTTTCATTTATCCTATTTCTCTCTCCTTAATGTTGAACAATGAACATACTATAATTTTTCTTTAAGTTTTTATGTTTATTTTATTTTAATTTTTAATATCAATTTTATGATTTTATTTACATATTTTTTTAATTATAATAATTTTTAGTGCAATTAAGGAGAAAGAAACTATATTGATTCATTTTAGAACTCTTTTAAAAACCATAAAAAAATAAATTTAGAATGAATAAGTTTTGGTAATTTAAAATTTTAAAATATTTTTTTTTCTCTTTCCTCTCTTCTCTCTCTCTCTCTTTTTAAATATCATCTCTCCTTAATGAGATGCTACTTTTTTTTCACTATATTTAATATCTTTTTCTATATATTTATTTATTTCGTAAGTAGATAATGTGTTTGTATTTTGCATGTTTTTTTTATATAATTATAATAGTTTAGAATGTAACAGATGTGAAGAAAATTATTTTGATTCATTTTATAACTTTTTTTTACGGATGGAACTCGAAAGAAGCGGGTGGAGGCAAGGCCCGAATGCGAGTGACGACATCAGTCGTCGATAAGGCGGTCACAACAACAAGGACGGATTTTGGAGAGTGGAGACTAGAGTTGCGTACTAGTATTTCAATTTTTTTTATTGATAAATTACATAAGTAAATAAATAAATTTTAAAGACTGCGCGACGAAGGACTCGAACTCAAGATCTCAGGTCTTGAGCATTAACCTCCTACCGTTAAGTCAACACTTGCACACAAATTTGAAGTGTGTTTGGTTTGAAAACGAAAACAAAAATAATTTCTTTTATGTTTTAATTGATTAAATCTTAATATATATTAATTTAAAAATAAATAAATTGAATATTCAGGTATAACTGCAAATCTATTGAGTACCTAAAATTTTAGTATTCGATCCCAACCCTCAACTCAATTTTAGCGGGTATTGAGTACCTCACGTCCTAATGGGATGGGGTGGGGGCAAATTATTGGGATGAGGTCGGAGTTGCATATATATTTTCATTACTCGTTTCGTATCGGAGCGGGTGCATGATATAGATCTATGTCAAGATGAAGTTCAAAGGAGAACTCTTCAATAAAATGGAAACATAAAATAATTCTCAATCCTTCGATCATGAAGCTCTATAATGAATGCATTATTTTGATGGATGAATCATTAAATGAAATAAAAGCGAAGAACCATTTTCAGTCATTCTATCATTAAAATATATGGTAGATGTATCATATTTCTGAATGAATGCATCACACATGAGTTCGAATCCTGGAGAGAGCGAAAATTTTATGCTTTTTCAAGTGCATTAATTTAATAGTGAATGCATTAATTATTGCAGTGAATGCATTAATTTGAAATATATATATATATATATATATATATATATATATATATATATATATATATAGGAATTGGTTCAATTGAGATTTATATATATTTTGAGATTTTGAGATAAATGAACATATAAGTACATTTTGATGAACTTGTCAATTAATTTTTATGAACGCGCGTTGGTCTGGGGTTCAATCCCTACAAGTGGCGTGTTTTTTAAATAAATTAAATAGATTCATATGTTCATGAGTTATATTGGTTATGTTCAAAGAATTTATTGATATGTTCATTTATCTCAAAATCTCAAAATATTTAAAATCTCAATATAAGCTAACCCTATATATATATATATATATATATATATATATATAGGGTTGGGTTCATGTAGATCCCTATGCTTATAATAGATCCGTAGATCCAAATCTAGACCACACATTTATGACATGTGGCGCATCAAGATGGTGACACGTGGCAAGGCATTTCAAGGCAAAATCTGGAGAGGGGTAAAATTGGAATGTAATTTTCGAAATTAAAAAAAAAATTAGATTTTCTCAAAATAGGTATATTTTAGATGTCACACCCCAATTTATGAAGGAATAATGAACAAGGAAAAAACCTTGTAAAATACGAATAATGGGTTGTTAAATCGGGCTTCGCCCCTTTGGATGAAGAGAGACAGATATCCAAACGATACTAATCCATCGACAAACATTACAACTTCAGGATCACAAGTTTAGTTTCATGCCTCGGATAACCAACATTTATTAATCAAAATACTTAAGAGTCAAGAGTCTAAGCTTATCAAAAGATATCATTTAGAGTAATGTCTTGAGTCAAGGAAACGAAAGACAAATAAAGGCTAGTACTACAGCGGAAGTCAAAACACGGAGTTGAACCCTAGCCTCAGCTCTCCCCGTCAACACCAGCCATCAACCTAAAAAACATTTGAAAATATTTGGGCTAAGTACTAATGTACTTAGTGGGCTGCAACTTTTGAAACATTTCATAATCTGAAGGGCAGTTTATCCAATCATACTTGACATGACTTAGAAGGTTTTTAAAGTGAAAGAACTTCTAAGCATGTTAAAATATTTCATTATATATATATATATATATATATATATACTTAATTTGCGCGCAGTTGTCACACTCATTTCTGTTACTCGCTATGATCCCGGACCTTTTAGCCACCGACGGATCCATTTCTCCCGTTTACTTGAACTGAGGGCGTAACCCAGACAAGTTTACTTTTGACCTCGGGACGATACCCAGGCAGGCCCTTACATTCTATGCTTCGGAACACATCCAGCAAGCATCCTTATAACGCCTCTTAGTTAGTGCCCGAATGGAGATCAACCCACCGAGTCAGCTAACGGTGTACACAATTCTCAAATAACGTGTTAGGCTATAAGAGAACCTCAATTGATTCGTTGTGGCGAGCCTTAAACAGAGCAGAGTGCACAAAAATATTTATTGGATAAACAATTTATATTTCACGAAACATTTAAGCTCATTAGCTCAATCATACATTTGGAAAATAAGCCCACCTGTATAGGCAAAGCCTGTCGTTTAACGTTATCTCTGAATCGGAAAAGCAGTGCTAATCCTCCTGACGTTCAAAGCCTACAAGAAATCTATTCTCAATAGGTCACCTTGAATCTAATCTTAAGTCGTGGTGAAGTGCTTAACATTCTATGATTCACTTAGCCGGGTTTTCAAAATTTAAAGAATAAATAATTGAAAACGTTTGTCCTGAGTTAAGAACACCAACAATATTCTTACTCATATTTCTTTAGTAATTGGAATTATAAATAAAACCAATTAAATTATAAATACTTTTATTGCAAAATAAAAATGCAATTTCATGTCATGCTTGTAAAATTATATACGAACAGAGTGTATGCACTTGCAAAAACTTATACTGGTATGTTGGTTTACTGGAATGACACCATTGATATGCTTGAATTTACAGTTGAGTAAATGAGATAAGGGCTCAAGAGGGAACCTTAAGAGTTTTCGGTTGAGATTCGTTCTTGTTGTTGCTTGAATGAGGAGTTGATGGTTTAACTTCTTACAGAAGGGATAATGAATGTGCCGAGAAGGGTGGAGTAATCTCATCAATGGTGTTGGGTGATGACAGTCGAGAGAGGAGAGAGAGAAGAGAGAGGAAAAAGACGTCTGTTATGAGGGATGAAAGAGAAAGGTGTTGTTTTATTTAACCCCATTTACTTAGCCATCAAGTATTGGATAAATAACACATGCTTAATTATCCACTTGCACAAAATATCTTATCCGTTAACTTTGTTTATCCACTTGCTTTGACTCCTCTCTCTCTAAAGTTAGTTCCGCACCAGAGCAGAGGAATGGTGATTTCTCTGTCAGAGCAGAGGAATGGTGATACCAGGGGAATCACGGGGAGCAGCGAGATGGCTTTCGCCAGAGGAATCACTCTCGCCAGAGGAATCATACTCGCCAGAGGAATCACTCTCGCCAGAGGAATCACCCGGCAGAGGAATCACTCGCCAGAGGAATCACTCGCCAGAGGAATCACCCAACAGAGGAATCACTCGCCAGAGGAATCACCCGGCAGAGGAATCACTCGCCAGAGGAATCACTCGGCAGAGGCATCACTCGGCAGAGGAATCACTCGTATTTAAATTAATATGCAATGCACAAAATAAAATTTAAATAACTTGAAAATTTACAAATGCTTTCGTAAATCATTTTTGTTGGAATTAAATAAATTCTTTTTTTTTCTCAATCCGGCGTGAATCATCTTAAATCTAAGTTCAAAATTATTCTAAACTTAGCTCGAGGAAACGGGGTATTACATTAGATGCATAAAGTTTCATACGAGAATGCATGAACTTTCATATAAAAATGCATAAAGTTTCATATAAAAATGCATAAGATTTCACCCCACCCCAACCCCACCCCACCCACCCCCCACCCCCTCCCCCAAATTTTTTTTTAATTTTTTTAAAAACTGATTTTCTGACCACTGACCCACCCCTACCCCCCACCCCCCCACCCACCCACTCCCCCCCACCAAAAAAAAGTTTTAAAAAATATAATTTTTTTGGGCTGGAGGGTGGGTGGGGGGTTAGCGGTCAGAAAATCAGTTTTTAAAAAAATAAGAAAATTTTTTTGGGGGGGGGTGGGTGGGTCAGCGACTCAACAATCAGAAAATCAGTTTTGAAAAAAAAAATTTGGGGGGGGGGTGGGGGGTCAGTGGTTAGAAAATCAGTTTAAAAAAAAAAAAAAAATTTGGGTGGGGTGGGGGGTCACTGGTGCATGCATGATGTCCCCCTCTCTATAATATCGTGCTTGGAAAACCTTTACAACCAAGGAGTCGGGGTGTAACAGCCCGGCTCCAGACTTGACGACTGTCCCCACAGACCAACACAAGTCTTTTCTAGCGTGTTTTGTCCTCACTCGCACACTCCCCGAGAAACTTCCCAGGGGGTCACCCATCCTGAAATTGCTGCAAACCAAGCACACTTATCTTCCATGTGGGCACCAGAAAAGAAGATGCATCTTGTTGATATGAATAGCACATATCAAATCATTTAAGCTCTCCTGGAATATGCAGTCCCATACCTGCATATTCTCAGAATCCCTCTCGTTCTGGTGTGTTTCGGTTCATCCCTGCGCCCCTTCGCTTGGAAGTCTTAATCGGAGCCGCTCCTTGTCCGTGCCTCTTTTGCACCGACAATCACTCCGCACTTCGTCCCCGGGAGTCACTGGCCCACCAGCTTCCGCTTGGTTTGTCCTTGAACCACACCGTACTGTGAGAGGTTCAGCTCTGATACCAAACTGTAACGTTCTCACAATTTTAAAATGAGCAACATTACAAAATCTTACTTCTAATAAATATTTATCTATATTAAAGCAAATCAAAGCCAATGAATAATTAAAACAAGACAAAAACTCTTTCTCTATATATATTTCAAACAAAATATAGGCATGCCTAAGTAGCCATTTAACACAAAGCATGGCACATATATAAACATCAACTATTGGATCAAAGCCCATTAGTCACCATTAGGTCACAGCCCTCAACTACTCGCATATTCAAATACTAAATCATTGGGTCACAGCCCACCACAAACTCTTCCAGTAGTATATAAAGCAAAATATTATAATTTGCACAAAATAGTATAAGTATGAGAATATGAGCTCATCTGTGCTTACCTTGCTCGTCGACTCCTTAACCTGAAAGCAACATTAAAAAGTAGGGCGTGAGTATGCTAGCACACTCAGTGAGGTAAACGCTGCAATCTGTTATAAACAATTGTGTGATGCAGCAAACATAATGAACTTCTTTAACTTAGCCGATTTCTAGTCTCGGTCCCTCGTGGACTTGACCCCTTGTGGGTAAATCAACTTAATTGATCCCTTGTGGATCTAACCCATTGTGGGCTATATTAGCTCATATGCATGATGCACAACACAACAATGATTATAACAATGTAACCATTATGCTTACAGATTAAAGTAAACCCCGCCTCAAAAGATGTAATTCGAAAGAACCTCTTCAAATTTTGTATGGTTGTCTGTCCTTGAGCCTTGATTGCGCCGCTCCTAGCACTTAAGAATACTTTAGCTTAGTGATGAGGTTTTCATGTGTTAACTCTAAAGTTTAGATAATTTCCTTGTAACATTCCAAAAGCTTAAGGCATATTTACAAAACTAAACTCAATAAGTGCTCATTTGAAACATTCAATTCAGTTATGCAATCAAACTATGTTTATGATATAGTAATATCTCCAATTAATCCAATTTTATGCTACTATTTTTTAAGTTAATAGCACAATATTGCATGTAAATGATCTAACAATTTATCTAAGGTTCTATGAGCTCACAATACAATCTATTATAAAAGAATTAGAGCTTAAATAGATCAAAATTCCTTAAATAGGTTGAAATCAATACAAGGTTAACTCAAATAGAAACCCAAAGTCTGATCCTAAATCCGACATCGATTTGATGTTGAAATTTCAATTTTAGCAATAGCGAAACCCTTGCTTCGTTAAGCCGATTTTATGACTCTATTTCTCCTTCATCGGACACTCAAAAACAAAATTGAAGACATCAAGTTGTAGCCCAGACCATAGGCTTCAAAACCCCTCATATTGCTTCATTTTTAGACTTCAAAGAGACATAGAAAACACTACAACAAAGTCGTGCTGGATTTCCCGTCGGAATCGCGCGCACAGATTTGGTACCCTAACTTTGCAGGATCATAACTCCCTCGTCCGGTGTCGGATTGACAATCCGAAGGTACCATTGGAAAGGTATCGACGAGAGATTTCCAATGGTACCTATCTTCCTATGTTTTGATTGCCAGAGCTTACCGAAAATCCACCGGAAAGTCACGGCCGTACAGACTCACCCACCCACAGAAAAATGTACACTCATGCACAACACAAATCAAAAATATCAACAACCCTAACCAAAATCCCAACAAAGAAGATACTTGAAACCAGAGAATGAATGAAGAAAATCTTACCTCTAATTGCTGGAGTGAAACTGACGAGAGAGAGAGAGAGAGATATAAGAATGAATGTTTAACCCTCTAGAGAATTCTTATAATTAATAAAAGTTGTGGTTTCCTTTTGAAGTCATTTTATAATAATAATAATAATAATAATAATAATAATAATAATAATAATAATAATAATATAAAAATAAAGGTATTTCTATTTTGTTATAACTAATATTAAGATTCTAGATTAGCCAAGAAAATTGAATTCAGTAACTTATTCACATATGTCTCAAAATCTTAATTTTTGCCAGGGGCGCATCGTAGCTCCAAGAATCGGACAACCTACCACCATAAAATGCAAAACTCATGACAATAGGGATTATAAAATAAATAGATTAACATTTATATGAAATAGTAAAGGGCCTAGAAATAATAATTATAAAATTTTTGAATAAAAATTATAATTTAAATTTCAAAAAAGTGTAGGGGTATTACACGGGGGTTTTAATCAATCGCCACAAGGAGAGCCTTATTAAAACTCTGTATATCTCTAAAGCCCATACCTCCTCATTCTTTAGGTCTACACATTGCATCCCACTTACACCAGTGGACCTTCCTCTAATCGACCTTATCCCCCCACCAAAAGGATGCACATAAACAATCAATATCGGAACATATAGATTCCGGAAGTTTGAAGCACTGCATCGTGTAGGTAGGTATAGCCTGTATCATAGCCTTGATAAGCACTTCTCAACCCCCACCAGAGAACTCTCGCTGATTCCACCCTAGGAGCTTCTTTAGTATTTTCTCAACAATATACCCGAACTAAAGTTTTTTCTGCTTGAGTGAGAAAGCTGGTAACCCAAGGTATTTTTGCATCCCCCCTATTTCCTTGACATTCATAATTTGCATCACCTCTTCCTGGTCCCTTCTATACGTGTTTGGCCTAAAGGACGCGGACGATTTCTCGAAGTTTATGTGCTGCCCCAGAATCTCTTTAATCACCATTGTTTAGTCCCCTTAGCTTGAAAGAATAGCAAGCTATTATCCGCAAAAAAAAGGTGAGTTATGTTAAGAGTTCTCAATATGAGCGGCACCCCACGGATCCTGTCATTCATTGCAGCTTTGTGGAATAAAGATGGCAAGCCTTGCGCGCACAAGGCGAAAAGAAATGGATACACACTCCGGTTCAGTAGAAAGCTGAACGAGACCGACCTCACACATCTCATGATCAGTCTTTTAGCATTCTCTGGGAACCTCATCTTCATCATGACATCTTCAAGGTAGTCCCACTCTACCCGGTCATACGCTTTGCTCATATCAAGCTTTAGCGCCACCGTACCCTCATTCCCTTTCTTCTTATTACGTATCCAGTGCCGATACTCGAAGCTAATGAGAATATTATCTGGTGGCCTTTGATGAATGCGCTTTGATTCTAGTCTAATAGTCGCCCCAAGGCCCTGCGCATTCGGTTGACATTAGCTTTCGAGACTATCTTATAGATAGTATTACACATGCTAACCAGCCTGAAATCCGCAACCTCTTCCGGCTTATCTTTCTTGGGGATAAGGCCTATCAAAGTGTGGTTCCAATCCCTTATGCCCGCCTCACTATTGAACACCCGCAACACTTGGCGAGTGATGAATCTTCCCATTGTCAGCAAAAAATGTTGGAAAAATCAGGCGTTAAAGCCATCCGACCCCGATGCCTTAGACGGGTGCATGTCAAACACGGTTCGCTTCACTTCATCCTCTTGAAATGGTTTGCTGAGCTCCACATAATCATCCTCCTGAATCCGCTCCTCAATAGCATCAACCACTAAGTCAATGTCAGCCCGAGAGGGTCTGCTCGACGTAAATAGTGACTTAAAGTAATTGTTGATCACTTCCGTCTTCTCCCTTTCCTTCTCTATCCATTCTTCTCGCTCGTTTTTCAGTTTTCGAATGGTGTTTTTCTTTCTGTGCTTCGAGGCTTGAGCATGAAATGCTTCCCGTATTTCGCTCTCTATTGGCCAACCAATTAACCCGAGCTCATTGTTTCCAATGACACGATGCCTCCTCCACCGCCTTCTCTATTTGTCTCGAAAGTTCAAGCATCTCTATCTCTGATATTTTAGAGTTGACCCCCTTCATTAATTTGTTTCGTTCTTTCCTTAGCTTCTTGACTCTTTTAGCTAAATCATCCACTTTCTTTCCAAACCACTGCTTCAAGAAACGCTAGCATCAGTGTAATTTCATTGGTAGATCACTATCATATTTAAGGGATGACCACTCACAAATGAAATCTGGTACAAAATCCTTCTCCAAACACCACTTGTTCTTCCACATGAAATCTGCCTTTGCCTTTGCATATCACCGGCGCAGCAGCCACATCGAATTTACAGAGGATCAACCTGTGGTCAGATCTAATGAAGTCCAGCGCAAAAGATTCCACACACGAAAATTGGGCTTGCCATTCCGTATTCGCCACAACCGGTCCAGCCTCTCAAGAATAAGGTCACCCTTTCTTTTGTTGCACTATGTGAACTCCTTATTCGGATTCTCCATTTCCCTTAGTCCGCAATACAGAAGCGTGTCCAGAAACTCATTCATTTGTCTCGGTGGCCTACCTTTCCCTCCTCGTTTCCCTAACTCATTCAAATTCTAATTAAAATCCCCCGCCACCAACCATGGTGTATTCTCCATCCCCACACATTCACTCATCCATTTAAGGAGGGTCCATGAGAATCATCTCTGGTTCGTCATGGGGTTTCCGTAGAAGCTCGTAAATGATAAAGCATATCATCCATAGAGATTATACAATCAACGTGCCCGACTGAGTAC
The DNA here is from genome assembly GCF_028751815.1 of Salvia miltiorrhiza. Taxonomy (NCBI): domain Eukaryota; kingdom Viridiplantae; phylum Streptophyta; class Magnoliopsida; order Lamiales; family Lamiaceae; genus Salvia; species Salvia miltiorrhiza. The sequence goes on along the minus strand of NC_080388.1, from coordinate 44,816,146 downwards.
AAAAGGATCCTAACATTAAGTGGAAGTCTCTACATCAAGATCAATCCCCCACTTTTACCCTTTGCGTCAACCACCAACTTTCCATCATAATTCAAAATCGTCTTCCAATTAGTGCATTTAGCAGTTACAAGTCGTGTCTCGCACAAAAAGACAAGACTCGGGGAATATTCGGTGAGCAGGCACCGCAACTCATGGAACGCATTGGAGTTTCCCATCCCTCGCGCGTTCTAAGCTAAGCAATTCATTGGTCCTGCACGGGGCTGCATGGTAGCATCTGCCGATGATAATTCAATGCTTTCATTATCCGCCATTAAACGTATCAGTTTCTGGTTCCTACTTCATACCTCTAACATATCCTCGTCACCCGCCTCCCTCTCTCTCTGGACCATTCCAACTCCACTCTCGCTTCCTTCCCCTTTGTGATGTTGTCCTTCTATACTAGAGTGTCTCGTGCTAACCTCTTCCACCCTCTAGCACGTGAATTCTTTTTTTTTGACAGGTGAGATGATATTAATAGTGATCGGGGATGTCAGAGGTAGATCCTTTAGCCCCCCATCTCCCTCCCATCTCGGTGTTCCCTCACATCTCCCATCTTCCTCCTCTGACTCCCTCACCTTCCCTCTATTTCTCCCCTCTCCCCACCGCCTCCTCCTCATTCGCGTTTGATGAGACTTCACTCGCCTCTACCTCCATCCTCGCCTCCGCTACTCCCTCTCCACTGCCACTCACTTCAGTCTCCCTAACATCCTTTCCCTTATTCCCCTCCATATCATTCAATGGTCTTGGTTGTATCTCATCGTCCTTAGGATGTGGTCTAGGCCCTTTGATGTTTTTCTTCGCCACCAACATCCTCCCTGGACCCCCTCCCCGACTGTGAGTATGGTTTTTAGTTTTTCGTTTATCTTCTATAGTCCACTTCGCGTCCTGCTCTTAGCCAGGTTCCATATTGCAGTTTGGTTTTTATCTCCGGCCCCGCATCACAATGCTTAACAAAATGACCAATCTTTCCACACGCGTAACAAAATAGTTTCGGCAGCCTCTCATAAAGGATTAAGGCCATACCTTCCTTTGTGGACTCCGTGGGTAGAATCGGAATACACCTTACAAGCGGATCATTGATGAAACGTGTCACCCTCACCCTTGCGTACCGTCCCAAGCGCAAACCCCCATCACTCATGTCTACTTCCAACACCCGCCCTACTTGCGCCCCCACCCTCCTCACAATACTATTCTCCGTGCATGGGTTATAAATTTGGATCCACGTGGTGATCTCTTCAAACTTCATGGCTGCTGCGGTGACCATCGAATCTGCTTCCTTAAACAATATTAGGTCATGGTAGAAGTGCCACTGGCCATCCACAAAAATTCTATCTCGGTCCAATTCCAAATCTAAGGATAGTGCAAACACGTTGTGCTTGACATATTCGACTTACGACCACCCTCTCAACCCCAGTATGACCGACATCTTCTCCCACAGTATATCTCGAGGCGACTGGCGTTCCGCAAAGATCTTTCCAACAATGATCTTCTTTAGCCTCGATCTGCCCTTCTCCTCTTCCCTCTTCCGGAGGTGTAAGTTTTATCGCCTTCGTTAGGGCTTTCGATGAAAGTTTTAAATATGCTACTCTCTTTACTATTTCTTCGGCCAATCACTTTTTCATACGTCACACTGTAGTAAAACAAAAAAACTACGCCCCCAAGTGTGATATCCGGACCTTTTCATAGGAAATATAGAAAATCAGAATTTAGTATGCTATTGATACACGCCCGATATCCAATAATTATATTATATCAAGGAAATTGATATAGATATACTCTCAACATTTTTATTTTCGATCAATTAAATTTTAATCCATTGCTGGATTATATGAGAAATATTGTTACTAATATTCCTCATTTTATTTATTCATTTATCCATCATCTAGCTTGTTTATTATGATTATTTTGAGTCTAAGGCCCAAATATATGTATGTATTTAAATAGCTATGGGATTATTTTTTACTTGTGTCTTTAAGCCCAAACAATTGTGGACTTGAGTACTTGAGTATTTTTTTTAGGGCCCAAAGTAGTTACTGCAGCGTAAGAGGATGAATGATTACAATCTGACAGAATCAGATTTCTTTTCTGCCACCTGCGTCTTTTCACCTCCCAAGAAATCTCTTATCCCAAATCCAAATCTGCTCAAAAATATTCTTTTTCCCTACCGAGGCAGCATCTTTTCTTCACTCCCTCACTCCTTTAAACTCTCTCAAATCCATCAGAACATTCCCTGTCCTTTTCCATCTCTGAATCTGTAGGTAATTTCTCCTTCTTCTCCACTATCTTGGAACATTAAACTTTTCTATTGCATTCACTTTTCACCTAAAGAAAAATCTATTTTCACTTGTCCAACAGAATCTGCCATTAAAATATTTTCTACCTCAGGAGTTCAAGACACCCATCAAGCTTATCAAGGTGATATTTTATTCCTTCTTACGGGATGTACCAACTTTCTTTTTGTCACTTTGCAGAACCAATTTTGTTCATTTTTCTTTAATACAGCCAAATAAGCAAATACTACAGCACATTCATCATAACCAAACTGAACAAGGTTCGTTCTGTTCTTTCAACTCATACATTGAATATGTATTCCTCTATACCAAGGCCAGAAATAGACTTCGAATCTCATGCAGTGACATAAACAAACTTGGACAATAGACATTTTCTTTCTTCTTTCCCATGACTATGTTAGGAATCTGTAAATCATAAACTTCTACTACAATAGATGATTTTACATAAAAATCTGTACAAATCAAGAACTCAACATTACAAGACCTCCAAATTTCTGAACTGCAGCACCAAGATAGAATTTTTAAATCAAGAGCAAACCTTCATTTCCACTTGCAAGTTTCGTTTCTTCTTTTTGGGCCGGGTCTAGAGTGTGAGAGTGAGAGAAGGGGATTCCCGTTCCTTTCTTTTGGTGGTTGCAAGAGCACCACCTGCCAGAAAAGGCGGCGGCGGCGGCCCCCCCTCCTGAGCCGGCTGTCGCCGGCTTCGCATGAGGAAAGGGGGGGAAGGCGAACGACGGCTGAAGGCCAGGCGCCGCCGGTCACGGCCGGAATGGAGCAGCAGCAGCGGCGGCCCTGCTTGGCCGTCCGCTGCAGAGGGCGCAAGGTGACTGGCGGCTGGCGGCTGACAGCGACTCTCGCCGGAGTGGCTGCGGCGGCGCGGCTGGGCTGGAGAGGGAGCCCGAGAGTGTGAGAGAGGGAGAGAGAGAGGCGTGAATTGAGTGGGTGAGAGGAGAGAGAGAAAGCTTGTTTCTTTTATTTATAATTTATTTTTACTTTAGGGTTTAATTTAAGTTTTGTATTGAATTTGGGCTTCTCTTTAAAATCTGATGGGCTCTGTCTGAATGGGCCAAATTTCTTTTAATAACTTGTGCTATTTTTTATTTTTATGGGGCTATGATAAAATTTTTAGAACACTTGGGCTTAATTGATTATTATAAGCCTTCTAAATCAATTTCTTTGAGCTCTAATTATTTTGATTTAGCCATTAATAATAATCATATTTATTTCCTCATAAGAACAAAATTTTATTTTTAATCACTAAGTATTTATTTTATATAAATATAATACCCCTAATCTATTATTTATTTTCATTGAGTTATAAATTGCCTAATTATTAAATGACTCTTAATTATTCCCTATAATTACTTAAATTTTACCCGTAATCATTCCATGAATAATTATATTCGGGCGAAGTGTATCAATAGTTAGATTTTCCCTATCCTTGAGGATTAGAAAAGAACCTCGAAACCTACTTAAGGATTTAATTTCTTGTAGGTCCGAATAACCAAGAACAGTGAGGCTTCACACGAGCTGAGCTTTGAATCTCCCCTTTCGAGGTGGGCTTTATTTTACATACAATGTATCTTGAGTTACATAAGCTCTGATATTTCATGAAAATTATCTGTTTATCCAATATAAATATTTTTATGTGCGTTCTGTAATTGTTTAAGGCTCGCTTAAGCATCGATCGAGATTCTCATTTGGCCTAACACGCTAAATGAAGATTGTGTACACAAGGTTAGTGGCTCGATGGGTTGATCACCATCGTGCATTAACAGATTTAGAACGTTATAAGGATGGGTTCTTGTCTGGACGTGTTCCGAAGCACAATTAAGGTTATTGATTCTAACTGGGTGCGTCCCGAGATCAATAACAGATTCTTGGATCTGACTGGGCGTGTCCTGAGATCAGTGAATGAAGGAAGGGAAGCGAGTAACAATCGAACGTACATGGGCGCCCTCAACTAGAAAATATTTTGTCATGCTTAGAAGTGAGATTTCCGTTTTAAAATCTTCTAAGTCATGATGGTGATATTGGATAAACTGCCTTATCATTTCATAAATATTTTGAAAACTTGTGCCTACTGAGTACATTAGTACTCAGCCCAAACTATTTTCAAATGTTTTTCAGGTTAGGCGGATGGTGCGTACGGTGCTGAGCTGGGGAGTGTTTCATATCCCAACGACTATCTACTCCTTAGCTAATCTAGCTAAATTCCTGAATAACATCAAATCTAATTTGTTGAGCTCAGACTCATTATTTCTATTCCGCTGCATTGTTTGAATGTTAAAGTATCATGGTTGTGAAACTAAACCTCTTTAGATCCTTGGGGATTTCTCCGTATGATGAACCCATTCTATGTCATCATTATCCATCTATATAATAAGCTCTTTTATTTATTGTATTCTATTTCACCCCAAGCCTGGGCTGTCACACCAAGTGATCGGGGGAGAACTCCAATGCCAGGCAAATAATACCACGCTCTCAAAACCCTAGGCGGCTAGGGTTCTAGAGGAAAGGTGGGTTTGTATGATATAGATAAGGTTAGGTGTACTAGTGACACGTTTGATTTAAGCATACAACACTTCAATTATTTAGATGAACAATACAAGCACATAATATAATACAAAATGTTGCACATACCAATTTAATCTTGTAAGTTAATCATGAATAATAAGGTAAGCAATATTCCATAACTAACGTAGCATATTCGCATGAAAAACAAATTATTTGAGATGTACAACAAAATAAGTAAATACGAATAATACAGCTGATTGACACGAACAAGATAAGTAGCCTGAATAATACAATAGCTCCATGAATAATACATCCAACTTACATTAATAAAATAATAATAATGCATAATACAATTGAATCACATTAACAACTTGGTTATTAAACACCTCACCTAGTAAGCTTTCTTCGATTTTTTTTTTATCGCTGGTCATTTATAAACCAAATGAACAAATTAAGCTTATTTTATTGAATCGAATATCTGACGAAGATCTACAATCAATTTATAGCAACGTAAATATGAAAAACATGAACATTAGAACATTCTATTATTCATCAACAATCATTTTTTTTTTCAAAACCGTCCAAGGCCGAACCAATAAAACCATCAGATTTTCATTGTTCATCAAAACAAAGAGATTATTCATGAATAATAGTAAATCCCTTGAATAATCATATTAAGAGACAACACCATGTCAAAAAATTGATCCTGCTAACATTATAAATATAACAAACCATAGTGATTGAGAGCATTGATATATATATAATATTCGTATAAATCAAGAATTATAAACGATTACAGTCTAAATTGATAAGATTTTTTTTTCCATACTAATTAATTATAAACTTGAGATTTTTCTTCAATGGACTCTAATTCGTGAATCTGCCCGTTTTCGATGAACAAAATGGTTATAGGTTATATATAGCATACTAGTACGCTCATTTGTGCGATGCAAGACGAACATCGAAATTAAATAACATGTTTAAATAAACAAATATAAATATTAAATAGTATTAAAATATAAATAAACACAAAATATGTTTTATAAATAAAATAAAATAAGATAATCCACATCAATTACTCAATAAAATCAGGAATTTAAAAACATAAATTTTCAAACTCTGTATAAAGTGAATTGACAATTGTAGTTATTAAATCATTTTAAATCATTTGATAGTGTAAATTAACATTACACGTTATTATCATTATAGAGTATTACATGACATAATAAATAAATAAATATTTTTCATACACAAACATAAATAAAAAGTGTAAAATTTTAACGAAAAGAAAGAAAATAAAACATTTTAAAGTTTTTATAACTTATCCGTTTTAAATTCATTTTGATGATTTTTACCATATTAAAGATTTTGTCATGAACTTAAATTTAAGATGCATATTAAATATTTCTTCATAAATCAAATTTAACAATAATTAGAAAACAATTAAATTATATATAAAAAAATAAAGATAAAAATAGTGAAAAATTTGGCGAGAGAAGAGATAGTAGAAAAAAAAAAGAGAGGAAAAAAGTCCATCTTTTATATACTTCCTTCATCCACAAAGAATACTCATAGAAGAAGACGACACAGATTTTAATAATGTATTGTGGCGGGAGAATGTGCTTCAATTAAAAAGTAGTACTCCCTCAGTACACGATATCCTTTCCATTTTGTGGACGGTACGAGTTTTAAGAAAATAGTGGATAATAGTGGGTATTATTGTAAGTGGAGTTTGAGTCCCACTATTATTGTGATTGATGTTTGTGGACCCTACTGCTATAAATGAAAGTGACAACGATATCGTAGACGGACCAAAATGAAATGATAACGTGTACGGAATGAATATTAGAGCATCCGCAACGCATTACACGATACCCTCTACTCGAGTAGAGGCGAGATCGTGTAAGGCGTTGCAGCCTCCCCTTACACGAGGGCTACACGTTTTATCGTGCATGCCCGATATGCTTCAAAATTCGGCGCGTGTTCTACACGCGCCATATTTTAAAAATAAATAAATTCAAAAATTTCAACGGCTATTTAGCCGATTTGACTTTATTTTTCTTTAATATCCAACAGCTATTTTGGCCGTTTAAAATTTATTATTATTATTTTTCCTATCTATATATATCCCTACCAATACTTTCATTCATATACCAATTCCACTTCTTCAAACTCCCCAAATTTCTCTTTCAATATTTCCTTCTTTTTTCTTCAAAAAATGGCGGAACCCCAACACGATGCTTCGTCCGATTCATCCGACGGTGTAGCTCAAGCGATCATAGACGAGATCGAGTTGAAGAAACAATTGCTTGCTCAAATCTACACCCAACCGGCTCCGGAGCCGGGACGTGTTAAACGTCCCCGGTCTTACGTCCACCGTGATCGTGAGGAGGCCCATTTACGTCTTATACAAGACTACTTCAATGATAATCCGACGTACGAGCCTACATTTTTCCGACATCATTTTTGAATGCAGAAGGAGTTGTTCTTGTGCATCGTCGAGGCTGTTCAAGATGAAGATACTTACTTCCAGATGACCACTGATGCAATAGATCGGGACTCTCTTTCCCCTTTGTAGAAATGCACGGCGGCTATTCGCCAATTGGCCACCGGCGTCAGTGCGGATACTTTCGACGAGTAACTCAAAGTTGCCGACTGGACCGGGCATGTTGCCTCAAGAAGTTCTGCAAGGCTGTCATCCGGACTTTTGGAAGCCATTATCTGCGGCGTCCAACGATGGAGGACATCACACGCCTTACTCAGATGCACGAGGCGCGACATGGATTTCCCGGGATGCTCGGGAGTCTTGATTGTATGCATTGGGGGGTGGAAGAATTGCTCAAAGGCGTGGCACGACGCATATACACGCGGTGATCAAGGGGAGCCAACCTTGATCTTGGAGGCTATTGCATCCCACGATCTGTGGATTTGGCATGCCTTCTTCGGTGTCGCTAGTTCGAACAACGACATCAACGTTCTCAACCAGTCGCCTCTAGGGGTGAGCAAAAATCGAGTCGGCCGAAAAAACCGATCAAAAATTGGCCGAACCGATCAGTTTTCGATCGATTTTTTTTAATGGTTCGGTCGGTTCGGCCGATTTTTTTGAAAATTTTTGGTTTTTTCGGTCGGTTCGGTTTTTTTTAATTTGGTCGGTCGAAAACCGAACCGACCGAACATATATGTATTTTAATATTTTTTTGTTTTTTTAACCTAACCTATCTATCTCTCACTATCTATCTTCCGCCTCCCCCAAGCCCCAAACCCCAATCCCCAATCCAACTTGTCTTCCCTCACCCCTAGTCCGCCTCCCGTCAACCCCACCCCCACCCCCACCCCCACCCCAAGCCCCAAACCCCAATCCAATCTGCCTTCCCTTACCCCCAGTCAGCCTCCCGTCAACCCCACCCCCACCCCCACTTCGCCGCCGGCCCGAAATTGCCGCAGCCCGCAGCTGCGCTGCCCTCCAGAGTCCAGACCGCCACCTCACCATCCTCTAGTGATAGATTATGAAACAGTTGCTGAAAAGAGGCCTATCTCTATCGCCGTTGATTCTCAGGAGAAAGAGGTTCTCGCTGATAGCAACACCACCGCGCCGGCGCCGCCCTCTGTGCTTGAAACAGCCATAGCCGACCTGCAAATTTGAAGTAAGTGCACAAGTGGGCGGTCGGGTCGGTTCGATCGGCCGAAAACCGAAATTTGACCGGTTCGGCTTTTGGCCGGTTTGGAAATCAGTTTTCGGTCGGCTGGTTATTTTTTTGGGGGGTCGATCGGTCGATCGGTTGGCTAAAATTTGGTCGGTCGGCCGGCCGAACCGACCGATGCACACCCTTAGTCGCCTCTCTTTACCGACGTGTTGGATGGAACGGCGGTCCCCGTGCTCTTTCAGGTGAACTATCGCTACTACCAGATGGGCTACTACTTGTACGACGACATATATCCGGAGTGGCGTTGCTTCGTCAAGAGTCCACCAATGGCGACCAATCCGAAGGAGGCGAGGTTCAAGAAGATGCAAGAATTGGCACGGAAGGATGTCGAACGTGCCTTTGGAGTCCTTCAAGCTCGGTGGGGAATCATTCGAAGTCCGGTATGCAATTGGTACGTGGAGCACCTCAAGGACATCATGTTGTGTTGCATCATTATCCACAACATGATTGTGGAGCACAAAGGTGAAGAAGCTACCAATTGGAGAGATGACGATGCAGGACACGGGGCGTCTAGCAGTGACTAGACGGAGAGTGGTCGAGCAACCCCAGTTTCCTTCGAGGAATATGTGCAAAGAGATACTATTCTCCGAGATAGGCAGTTGCACGCCGCGCTCCAACGTGATTTGATGGAGTGTGTTTGGGCACGTTTCGGACCTCTAGACCAGGAAAAGTTATTTTTAGGATTTGTTTTTATTTATTAAGTTTTATGTAATTTTTAGAATTTCAAAATTAATGCAATTTAAATTTGAAGTAAATTGTGTGATTTAAATTTATGCAATTAAACTTAAATGAAAAATAGAAAAATCAAAACTAAAAAAATCAAATAGGCAATCATGTAATCCCAATGCGGCCTCCTTACTCAATGTGGTCCCCCCTTATCAAGTAAGCTATCATGTAACCCCAATGCCGATGATGTTAATAATGATAATTAATTGTATTGTGAGTGGAGAAAATGGCCTATCATGTTATAGAAAATTTTCAAATATAAAAATAAGTTAATTGTTATGAACGTCATAACATAACAAAATTTGAACTATTTTTTTGTGGATCAATAGTATAGATTCATGATTGCCGTGAGATTTGATCGGATTTATAAATTGTGTAGCGTAAAATAATAAAAACTATACTAACTACTACTTGTTCAGCAAGCCCATTTTCTGTGTAGTAAATGGGCCTATATCAATCCTCTTTTATTTTGGACTCACAAAAGGTAATATACCAATTTCAGAAGCCCCGGCCCTTTCGAAATCTCCACCGGAAACCCCCCCCCCCCCCCCCCCACCCCCCCCCCCCCCCCCCCCGCCAACAAAAAAAAGAGCTACTTTCATGTTTCTTCAATAAAACTTAAAAAATTAGCAATAGTAGTTGACAAAAACTTCCATGGGGACGTCCACATGGAGTCCTCCTCGTATTAGTTGTATGGATATTTTATAATTATTTTGAAAATAAACAAGTAAATTAAAATTAATTAACCACAATAACATATAACAATAAGTAATTTAAAGTAATGGTCTTCTAATTATTATTACATGTTATTGTAAAGCAGGCTTTTATGTGATACTATCACATGTATCTCAGTACAATTCACAAGGATAAGAATAAACGTAACAATAATTATTAGTACATTACTATTTCATTTCATATGACACCAATAATATCCATATAAACTTACACCGAACAATTGTAATCATAAACTATATATTACATTCATTTTGTATCTTATATTCAATTGAATGGCACGTGTATATTGGTGATATGATTATTGTGAGTTCTTCATTATTATTCTTTATATTTTTCTATATTCAATTCAAATATGTTCGGCTAAAACTATATACTTTTATTATATTTATAAATATGATAATTGAGTTAGTATTAATTATATATATATATATATATATATATATATATAGGGAATGGATCAATGAAGAATGCTAAATGTAGAAGGAAACAACGAAGGCTGAATAAATCAATATATTTACTGAATAAATCACGCGAGCGCATGAACGAAAAATGTAAGCGTTTATTCAGTAAAATAACTATTCGTGCGGTCGCGTGATTTATTCGGTAAATTTATTGACTTATTCAGAACGAAATATAGTTACTTCTTCATAGATCCCAATCCTATATATATATATATATATATATATATATATATATATATATATATATATATATATATATATAGGGAGAGGTTCAAATAAGAACCACTAAATAAAATTAGAACGGATAACCATTTTAAGTCATTCGATCATCAAGATCTACGGTGTATGCATCATCTTGGTGAATGAATGCAGATCCTGGGTTCGAATCCTGAAGGGAACACAAATTTTATTATTTTCGGATGCATTAAATTTAATAGCGAATGCATTAATTTATATAGCAGATGCATTGATTTTAATGGTTCTTATGTTCTCACGATAAGTGTGGTTCTCATTATAACTGCACCCTATATATATATATAAGTTTCTAGTGCATTGCATGAGTGCAATTGTTAGTTTGTTGAAACCGGCAACTTTATATAATATAAATAAAAAGATTATATAAATATTATATTCTGATTTTAAATTGATATTTAGAAAAATAATAACCCAGCTTGAGAGTTTATTCGAGTTAACTAATGAAATCTCTTTTTCATATATACAAAAGACTGATAACAAATTAAATCACAAGCTCAAGTGTCGAAATTTATCGAATTTTTGTCAAATGAAATTTCGAGTAGCTCAAGGGATAACTCAATACATCTCCGAGAATATACAGTTTAATTTATGTATGCCAAAAATAGTAATGTGGACCCAAAATATTTCATGTCAATATCACAATGATAGATACAGAAATATTGAATTCAGCGATTTGGGAAATCAACAATCATGAAATATTCATTTTGTGGGCAGAATTTTATACAGCAGATTGGTATGGACCGATGTCGACCTCTTAAAATTGGACGGACTCGTTGCTGATAGGAACGAATTCTATCACATAAACTTTGAAAAATATGATTTTGTGAGGAACATGTGTATAACAATTAGTACTGTGCGTCTTTGCATTGACGCATAAGAAAGTGATCATTTTTATTTATTATTTTGTATTGTATTTGTTTTGGTATAATAAAGAATTTAGGCAAAGCATGTCGTTTAAACTTATCTCTGAATCGAAATAGCAGTGCTAATCCTCCTGACGTACAAAACCTACAAGAAATCTATTCTTAATAGGTCTCTTAAATCTAAACTTAAGTCACGGTAAAGTACTTAACATTTTATGATTCACTTAGCCGGGTTTTCAAAATTTATAGAAAAAAATTGAAAACATTTCTCTTGAGTTAAGAACACCAACAATATTCTTACTCATCCTTCTTTTGTAATTGGAATTATAAATAAAACCAATTAAAACATGATGCAATGCATGGCTCATTTCATACTTAAGCATATAAGAAGTGTTTAAAAAAAAAAAACACAAAATTCTAGTTCGTTCTGCTCTGTTACGTTAACCAGCTCTGGTCTCTACCAGCTCTGGCTTGCCAGCTCTGGCCTCGAGCTCTGGCGTTCAGCTCTGTCTCTCAGCTCTGGCCTTCAGCTCTGGCGTTCAGCCCTGTCTTTCAGCTCTGGCCTTCAGCTCTGGCCTTCAGCTCTGGCCTCCCAGCTCTGGCTTTCCAGCTCTGGCCTCCGAGCTCTGGCTTCCAGCTCTGACCTTCAGCTCTGGTATTTCAGCTCTGGCCTTCAGCTCTGGTATTTCAGCTCTGGCCTTCAGCTCTGGTATTTCAGCTCTGGCCTCCAGCTCTGGTATTTCAGTTCTGGCCTCCAGCTCTGGTATTTCAGCTCTGCACTCATCTCCTTGCTCTTCTCTCCCAAATTCAGTACAGCTCACGACTCCTTCTTTCTCAACCCACCAAGTCAGTTCATGCCGATCACCTTCTTGGCAACGGTGAAGCACCGTCACCTCCCTCTGTTTCCGGCGACCGCAGCGAGCTACGGCCGCCACCCTCAACTCACATCTAAAACTCGACTGAACCACCCAAAACTCCACAAAACAACACACTCAAAGATCGATTTTCAGTAACTTAAATCAAGACTCTACCTTTATCCTTATTCATTTAACAGTTATGATGCTAAAACATATAAACACACAAAAACATGAACAAAGGGCGATGGAGTTCATAGATGAAACCTTGGTTTGAATTTGCTGGATGCTGGGTGAATCGAGAGGTTGCTGCTGTTCTTGGAGTTCTCTTCGGTATTGGAAATAGAGAGATGAAGTGAGTGAAATGAGAGAGAGAGCAGCGGAGGAGATATATTTGAAGAGGGGGAAAAGTGAGGCGGTGGAGATGGAGAAAAATATCTAAGAATCAAGATGGGTTGGGCTTTGTCAATATTGGTTTGGGCTCTCATTTATCAACCAAAGGTAAATAAACATAAGGCCCAAAAGAAAAATAAATAAAACTCAAAACACATAAATGCTTGAATGTTTAATTAAATAAATATGCTAAGCATATAAATTTAATTACTAAATTTACAAATGCTTTTGTAAATCATTTTTGTTGGAATTAAAATAAATTCTTTTTCTCAATCCGGCGTGAATCATCTAAATTCTAAGTTCAAAAATTATTCTAAACTTAGCTCGAGGAAACGGGGTATTACATACCCAACCCACCATAGGCCCATTTAAGGCCCGACCTATCCCCAACCCGAGCCCACTAAACTTGTGGTCTTGAACCGGGTTGGGTTAGAGATTTTTTTAAAAGCCCTACCCAAGACCAGCCCGTTCCAACTGTGTTCCTGAGCCGAATTGGGTCTAACTTTCTACATGCTTGGGCCTTCCCGACCCAGTTGACAACTCTAAATGAGACCACAAGGTCTCTTTAAATTTTAGACAAAAGATAGGACACTTGGCACTATTTGATTGATTATGTATATTTTATTTAGATATTAAGATAAAAAGTTTTTTTATATACTTTATTAATATATATATATATATATATATATATCAAAATTCATAATTAAATTTCTCTATAAATGGAGACCACATTTGCTATGTTATTAATTTAGTTTGTGATGTTTTGGTAATGACATATTTTCTATTTATAGGTCAATTTTACATTTTGACATTTTAGTATTTTTTATTATAATTATAATTTTTTATTTTTATTATATGTAATTCTTATGCTTAAAAAAATATAAATGTCATATATGGTTGAATGATTGGATTGATCATAGATAAATATCTCAAAATGAGTATAATTGGGTTGAAATGAATATTGGTGATGTGGAAGAGAGAGAAATCAATTAAATATTAAAGACATTATTAGATGATGGGGTGATTGAAATATTGGTTGTTGTTAATGATAGTCTTAGTATAATTCAATAATTAATGGGTGGGCAGTGGGCCTTGAAAATGAACTACATTCAAGAAATTAACAAATGTTTAAGAGCATAATCAATTTAGAGGAAAAAAGTTTTTTTTTTTTTTTTTAAAAAAAAAAACATTCCATGAAAATATTACTTGCAAACTAGGTTGAATCTAGGGTGTTTGAACATTATTACTAAACGAATTCAATAATTTTTGTAATGAGTATATTACTAAATATTTTAAATTGGAGAAGGCTTATTTTATGGACTATATATAAGATCACAGAAAAGCTCCCGTATGGAAGAACTGAATCGAACTTGAACTCGATACAATTTGATCCACAAAAAGTGAAAAGTAAGTCACGAGAGAGAAAGTGGAGAGGACCTCTGGCGCATCTTTCCACCAGCACCGGCGTGTCTTCCCACCGGCGCCGCTGTCCCCCCGTGCTCAGCCTGCAGGCGGCAGGCCGCACCCGATCTCCCAGTCCCTTTCTCCCATCTGTGAGGGCTTTCCGACGATCTGAGAAACAGTTGTTGTGAGGGTGGAGAAGAGGGAATCGGCGTTGACTCCATCAAGATTAACGTTTGTAGAGATATCAAGACAAGAGATCTGACTTCTCTCTGACGTCTGGCGCATCTTTCCACCAGCACCGGCGTGTCTTCCCACCGGCGCCGCTGTCCCCCCGTGCTCAGCCTGCAGGCGGCAGGCCGCACCCGATCTCCCAGTCCCTTTCTCCCATCTGCAGATCCGCTGCTGCATTTGCCATCACCGACTTCCGCCCGTCATCCCCGGCTGTCGTCGCCTCCTTCACCTTCCCGCCAGCCCCTTTCTGCTCACGTCAGTCGACTGCATTGACTTGTGTTGTGGAAGCACTGATTGGGCAGATTGGACTTCGGATCTCATCGGATTTACAGTTTCGGGCAGATCCACCGGTCTCACATCGAAGCTGCGGCAGTCACCACCACCGATTCAGGCGACCCTCGGAATTCCAGCTTCAGGCGACCCTCGGATTTCCAGATTGGGCTTCTCCGGAACCGCTGCGGATCCAGTTTTCCAATTAGACGTGCTCGAGGATCCGGATATGAGGTATCGGGCAGTCTAGCGACGAGGAGATGCGGCGGAGGTGTGGCTAACGTCTGCGGCAGGCTGCATTTTGATTAGTTCCAATTTAAGAGATGGGAGAGGAGGTTTGGAGGGAGGTGAGGAGACGAGGGGCGGGGAGTAACGGAGCCGATGGGATGGTGACGAAGCAGCTGAACCAAAAGACTCAAAGGTTTTCGAAACTTTGGAAAGATAGAGACGACAATGAAGCACGAAGAGTTACATTCTTTTTCAACAACATTCCAGAAGAATGTAGCTTCGATTTTTTGAGGAGAAAGTTCGGTTCCGTGCGAGAACCGATAGATATCTTTTGTCCAAGAAAGAGAGACAAAAAAGGGAAGCCTTTCGGTTTTGTTCGATTCGAAGACGTTGAAGATAGGGAAGGTTTGCTGGAGCAGCTGAATAAGTTGTGGATTGGGAGCTATAAAATTAGGGTGTTCAAACCGAGATTCGAGAGAGAAATGAAGGTCCAAGGAAGTAAAGGGAAAGGAATCAAATCTGACGCGGGTAGAAAGCCGGAAAAAACAAAGGTCGTGCATGCCGCAAAAAGAATGATGGGTGTTTCTTTTAAGGAGGTGCTCACTGGATCAAAAGAAGGGGAGTCAGGATCTTCGGATTTGCTTCAGTTTAAAACTTCGGATGAGGAAACACGATGGCTAGATGGAGCCTTCACGGGTTTCATCAAAGATGAATTCTTGTGGGAAGAGATTAATGAAGAAATCAATAGCGAATGTGCTGGGAAACTGAAGGTGACGACAATGGGAGGAAATTTGATGTTGATACGTAGTGTCTGCGACGCGCCAATAGAAAAAATTTTAACCGAGATGGATGAATGGAGTGACTTCTGGTTTCAATGGAAGAGGAAATGGAACGTTGTGGATGTGTTTCAACAACGGGTTGTGTGGACGAGGTGGGTCGGGATCCCACTCCATGCATGGAATCCTCGTTTCTTTGAGTTGGCAACTGCAAAGTTCGGTCGGGTGTTGAAGATGCATGAGAAGACGAAAGAAAAAGAAAAACTGGATGTTGCTTTGATTCAAATATCCACGGGCCTTAGATCCATTGATCAAGTGACGGAGTGTTGTATTAATGGAGCAAGGTTCACGTTTCGCATTGAGGAAATTCACGAGAACCCTTTCTCTTCCATGATCGGAGAGCCGGAGTTAGAGGATTCGGGATCGGATGCAGGATGGACGAGCGGGGAGGAGTCCATGGATCCGGCAGCTGCAACCATCGGAGATCGGAACGAGAGCGGTGAAAGGGGTGATGATATTTCGGTTCTCCAAGAAATCAACGTTTCGTCTCCTTCAATTCAAACCGTTGCAGACACGTTTGTCGAGGAAACCAATTATGAGGGGGCGTTGGCGGGAGGATCGAAAATGCTTTTGAATTTGGTTGGGGCAGAAGGTGAGGGTCAACCACTCGTTAAGGATGGGCAGATGGATTGCCACGCTTTTCAAAGCCCAAATCAGATTTTAGAGGAACAGAATTGGGCCGACTCTCAGAAGATACAGGAAAAAAGCCCAACTGGTGGCTTTACTGATGTTTCTCTTGATGGGCCAGGAAGAAGCGTTTGTGAGAGAGGTCATACTTTAATGTCGACCCAAGCGCAAGGAGAGAATAGAAGCGCTATTCTGGAAAGGGATCGAAATTCAAAAGGAAAAAAAGGGAGAGAAAAGAAAAAGAATAGAGTGAGGGAGAAAGAGAAATGGAAACACTTCATTTCAGATTTAGAGCCAATTGATGGAAGGGGGGAGGAAGAGGCAGAGCAGGAAAGAGAGGGGGAGAACGAAGAAGGGCAGGAGACGACAGTTGGAGAGCAAATTTCAGGTCAGCAGATATGGGATTTTAGAAAGAAGATCGGGCTGTCAAGTCGAATTCCAGACGAAGATGTTGCTCGACAGATTGAAGTGCAAGGTAATTTTCTTTCTTGTGAAAATGCTGGGAGTATTTTGAGGAATGTTTAATGAATTTGTTATCTTATAACATTCGGGGCTTGGGGAGTGTTGCGAAGCAGAGAGATGTTACTGATTTGGTGAAAGGGCAGAAGATAGATTTTTGTTGCTTACAAGAGACAAAGATGGAGGTGTTTAGGGATTTGTTTTGTAAATCTTGGTAGGGGTCTAATTATACAGATATAGCGATTAGAAATTCGGAGGGAAGGGCTGGAGGAATTGTTTGCTTGTGGAATAGGGAGGTTTTCGAAGCCTCTAGTACGTGGGATTTACCAGGGGCGGTAGTGGTGAATGGTAGGTACAAGGAGGGTGATATCTCATGTTGCATCATCAATGTGTACGCACCAATCGGTTCAGGGGATAAGCGGACATTGTGGGATGCCTTAAGTTCAATTGTGGAACAAAATACGGATAGGAGTGTATGTATCTTGGGAGACTTTAACTCTGTTAGGAGGAGGGATGAACGTGTGGGCAGTGGGGAGGCGTTTGGAGTGGCTGATGCAAGAAATTTTGAAGAATTTATCCGGGAGAACGATCTGGAGGAAATTAAAACTCAAGGCCGGAAGTTTACTTGGTACAAACCAAATGGAAAGTGCAAGAGTAAGATTGATCGTTTCCTCGTTAATGAGAATTGGCTGGCTGCTTGGGAAGGGACGTCGGCACGAGGACTTCAACGTTCAATTTCGGATCACTGTCCGATTATTCTCACTACAAGATCGGAGGATTGGGGACCAAGACCATTTCGGTTCCTCAATGCATGGGTGAATCATTCGGAGTTCGAGGAGATGGTCAAACAGGTTTGGACGGTGAATAATGTGGGGGGATGGAGCTTTTTTGTGGTTAAGGAGAAATTGAAGAAACTCAAAGAGGTATTGAAGGTGTGGAATCGGACTTCTTTCGGTGAGATTGACAACAAAATCCAAGAACTTCAGAAGGAACTTCAAGAGAAGGATAAGGTGGACGAGCAGAGAGGTCTTCAAGAATCAGAGGTGATCAGGAGAAATGAGATTCAAGCCCTGCTCTCCCTTCAACTCAAGAATAAACAGATGATGCTGCAACAGAAAGCCAAACTCAAATGGCTCAAAGAGGGAGACACTAATTCGGGTTTTTTCCATAGGGCAATTCGTGGGAGACGGGTTAAAAACGAGATTGGCGGAATGCTCTTTGAAAACTCTTGGATATCGAAACCGGAAGATGTTAAAGTAAGAGTGAGAAATCATTTTGAAGATTTTTTCAAAAGGAAAGAACGACAGATGCCTGATTTCCCCATAGACTTCATGAGGAGGAAAATTTCAAATGACGAGAGGCATTGGCTGATAAGGGATTTTGAGCTGGACGAGATTAAAGAAGCAGTTTGGAGCTGTTGTGGAGATAAGAGTCCGGGACCCGATGGATTTAACTTCACATTCTGGAGAGCGGCGTGGCATGTGGTTAAAGAGGACTTACTTCAGCTTTTGAAGGAATTTCACGAAAATGGAAAAATTCCGAAAGGTGGTAACGCCTCTTTTATTGTTCTGATTCCGAAGAAAGAAGGGGCTGGGTCGCTCGATGATTTTCGCCCAATTTCTCTTATCACCAGCTTGTATAAAATTGTGGCTAAAATCCTGGCTGAGAGATTGAAGAGGGTTATGGGGTCGATCATCTCCGATAATCAAAGTGCGTTTGTCAAGGGTCGTTTCATCCTAGATGGGGTGGTTATCCTGAATGAAGCTATTTTTGAGGCAAAAAAGAAGAGAGTAGGCCGTATTTTCTTCAAGATTGACTTCGCAAAAGCATACGACTCTGTGCAATGGGATTTCTTGGATATGCTTCTCAATCGACTTAACTTTGACGGAGTTTGGAGGAAGTGGATTAAAGGGAGTCTGGAATCTGGAACGGCAAGTGTATTGGTGAACGGGTCATCGACGGGAGACTTCAACATGGAGAGAGGTTTGAGACAGGGTGACCCGTTGTCACCTTTCCTTTTCCTTATAGTGGCAGAAGGCCTCAACGAGTTCATTGAAAGAGCAGCGGAGAGGCAGCTCCTGGTTCCGGCGAAGATTGGCAAGGATAAAGTGCCCATTTCACATCTACAGTACGCGGACGATACTATCTTCTTGTTGGAGGCAGATGACAGAAATTTGGAGAGTGTGAAGAAACTCCTGATTCTCTTCCAGTTCGTCTCGGGTTTAGCTGTAAATTTCGACAAAAGTTGTCTTCTGACAGTGGGAGTGGATGAAGCAGTTGAGAGGAGATGGGCATCGCTCCTCATGTGCAAGATCGGATCCTTTCCGTGTAACTACTTGGGTACTAAAGTGGGGGGGCGCAGCAATGGTGTTGGAGATTGGAAGTTTTTGGTTAAAAAGGTTTCAAACAAAGTGGCAAGCTGGAAGAAGAGACATCTTTCGCTGGCAGGACGAATTACTCTAGTCAAGTCGGTTTTGCAATCCATCCCGGTCTATCAATTATCCCTCGCTTTCATACTTAAAGCGGTGAGTAAGGAGCTTAATTCACTGGTCTCAAAATTTTTGTGGGGAGGAGGTACACAGACGGGGGTTATTACTTGGTTTAAGTGGAATGCCTTGTGTCTCAATAAGGATTCAGGAGGTCTGGGGTTCCGGAATATCGATTGGTTCAATCAGGTGCTGTTAAGTAAGTGGCTCTGGAGGTTTTTGGGGGAGGGGAAATCTCTTTGGGTAAGGGTGATCAAATCGCTTTATGGGGAGCTAGTGTGGGGGGGAAGGGGGAGAATGTTCGGTGGCGGGAAGAGGTGGACAGAAAGGGTGGTGGCAAAAAATTGTGGATAAGGGAGGAGGAAGGAGAGATCGGTGGTTCATCAATAATTTGAGGCGTAGAATTGGGGATGGACTTGAGACCAGTTTCTGGGAGGATGTGTGGGCGGTAGACAAACCCCTTAAGTTTGTGTTTCCGAGATTGTATAATTTGAGCCTGGATAAGAAAAGGCTGGTTGGTGAAAGCGGGTTTTGGGAGGGAGGGTCGTGGGTTTGGAGGGTGGAGTGGAGGAGGGAGTTAAGGGAGAGGGAGAAAGGGCTTGTGGAGGATCTCCGGTTGGTGATTGCTGATTTTGCTCCTTGTGTAGATGAAACAGACAGATGGAACTGGAATGCGACAACAGATGGATGCTTCACAATCAAGTCGGCATATGAATTTGTGGCAAAAACAAGACAGGACCAACAAGTTTTACCTTTGGAGATGGCAAAAGTTTGGAAGGCCCCAACACCAAATAAAGCCAAGGTGACGGCATGGAGATGTCTTAGAAACAGATTGGCAACATGTGATAATTTGAGTAGAAGAAATGTCCAGATCAGCGTGGAGGAGAGATGGTGTAATGCATGTGTTTCTAGTGAGGAAACGACGGAACACATGTTCCTCCATTGCCCGAAAGCAACGGCGGTGTGGGACCAGATCTTTCAATGGCTCGACATCAAAACGGCAATTCCGAGAGATATCTTTCAACACTTCATTTCTTTCATTGCGGCTGGAAAAAAGAAGAGAGAAAGAAGACTGCTTAAAGCTTTGTGGGTGGGAACAGTGTGGTTGCTCTGGGAAAGCAGGAATGGTAGTCGTTTTCAGGACAAGGCTTGGGATATTGATAGACTTGTCTTACAGATTAAGGGGAGACTTTGGAGCTGGAACGAGGCCTATAAAATCGTGGAGTTAGGAATTCCTTTTACTTCTTGGTGTTCCAAAGATTTTAAACTTGTTTTATTGTTTTGATTGGCATTCCTGATGCCTTGATCCTTTTCTTTCAATAAAAATTTTACTTTACTGATCAAAAAAAAAAAAACAATTATTTTAAAGATCAAAATTAAGCATCCCTCTTATTATGAAGGAAACTAAAAATTAATATTGAGTTGGTGTGGTATTAAAGAAATAAATGGGTTGCAATTTTGATGGTATGAACATGATCGAAGGAGGGATCAAATTGTGTCCCTATCTTGAAATCTTATGCAGTTTTGAAGAAAAAGTCAACTTCAACATTCAGTGTTTTAGTTTGAAGGGGAACTGCAATACCAATACCAATACCAATATGTTTGTTTTTGACAATGACAATATTAATTTATTTTCCTCCTACAACTATTTATTTAGCTTTCTCTAGCTTGTTTTGACCTTGAATCGAGGAAATCCAAATTCAAGAATTTCAAATGAATGGATCTATGTATACACATCTAAATACAAATGGGTTCCAAGTCATCCACATTAGTGGAAAAATTAGTTCACAATAAATAAGATACTTTATATGCGCTTTATATGTATACTAGGTTTCGCTTGGATAGATGCATGGCTAAGAAATTTAGAGAGAATTCTGATAAATTGATTTTTTTTTTCTCCACTTTTGGAAGTCCTTTGTACTACTATATATATATATATACGATGTGGATCTTGTAACAAAAAAATCAATTTCTATTATTTGGATTGGTTTGATTGAGCATTCGAATTTCTAATTTAATTGTCATTCACAAAACTAATAGTATGAAAAAAGTTATATTACATCTCTATTAGTAATGTATTATTTATATAGGGCAAAATATGTAGTCGAAATGCCTCAAAACTATCACATTTAGTTTTAATTTCTATCATGTACTGTATATATCGACTTTGATGAATTAATATTCAAACTATAAGTCCTATGCAAATCTCACATATATAGTACCTGATCAAAGCTAGGTGATCAGTAGGAATATCCTAACTATGATGTTGGATTAAAAGAAAAAACAATAACATTGTTTTTCCATGCATGACTATTTCATCTTTGATTGTCTTATATTGCAACGCCTAACGATTTTATTAATTTTTATTACAACTTTTAAGGTTTATCAATTATGAATTGTGACGTGGTGCACTGACAACAACATGTTATTTTGTCCAGATAATTAGTTGTATATACACATGTGGATAGTAATATTCTACGTTAAAACGCGTATCATCCTCTACATCTAGATTATCTTCATAATCATGATCCAAGTTCACTTCAAAATCCAATTCATGATCAACCCCTACATGCTAAAAAAAATTATTATTTTTTTAAGAAATACTAATTCTTAAAAAAAGTTATTGATATAAATTGAAAAGATTGTGATAGAATTGACAAGTTGTAAAGATTAAAATCGAATCCATAAAAGACACTAAAATTGAAATTAATTCGATCATTTATATAGCAAGTAAAGATATAAGAATAGAAGTGAAGTCGAGTGAGAATGTAGAATTAATTTTTGTCGTGACTATGTTGGGTAGCCCCATTTGTAACATGATTAGGCTTTCGGCGGTGCTTCAACTAATCAAGTTGCCCTAAACTTTTCTTTTGAACTTTTTGCAGTCTATGTTCTAAATTTATTAACTCATCATCAAATCAGCAAGAAATATTGGATTGATTGTGACACCAAAAATTTAAATTTTAATAAATTAAAGCCTACCGAATTGTGTGGACGGGATTATGTTCTTCGCCATATAACGCGTATAAAAGCAACTTAAGTCTTGCAAAATAATTATTTCAAATTAATTGGTTACACCTTAAAATTATTCATATGGTCATATTGGGGATTCAATCTCAATATTTGATTGAATCTCAATATTTAACCCTTCATCTTAAAAATACAAATTTTGACCATTTTTTATGATTTCGAACTGTATTGCCCTTAATTTGGGCGCACCAGATTGGGTTGGGCGCAGATTCGGATGGTATTTTTGACACTAATGTTATAATTTGTGCCAAAAGTACCAAGTTATGGAGAATAAAAATATTTCAAGTAATTTGGTACTTTTGGCGCTAATATTATCATTGAAACAATAGGGCCGGATGGCCCTATTGGTGATTGAAATTTAAATTTTGTCCACAAAATTTGAAATATCAATATTTGGCCATATTTTATGTGCTCTACCTAATCTACCATTTAATCCAATAGATCCAACAGCTTCCTTTAACCCGGATCCAGATTTAGGGATTAACCCATGCAGCAGCACATACACATGATTCGGCTTTCATCCTCTCTCTCTCTATCTCGCCTGCGACGTGAACTTTCATCCGGCCAATTCTCCTCTCCGACTGTTTCATAAGTTGCGACGATGTGAATGAAGCTAATTCTCCTCTCCGCATGTATCTCGCTCTCGCCGGCGCCGACGAAGAGATTAGAGAGACGATTATCCTCTTCTCCTCCTCTATCTCACCGCGATCGACGTATCTGCAACCTCTCTCTGATTGTCCTCTCCGCCTCTATCTTTCTCTCGCAGGCGCCGACGAAGAGACTAGGCGGTGGATCTGATCTGATCGTTGCGGCGCCACCTCCTCCATCGGCAGATCTGATCTCCGCCTCCTTCGATTTCAGCCATCGACAGATCTGATCTGATCTGATCTGATCTGTGCTGCACGTATGGCACTTATGGCACTATTAGTGCCATAAGTGCCATAAGTGCACACTTCCCCCTAGGGTTTAGATATTCCATTTAGGGTTTAGATTATTCATTTGGGGTTTAGATGTTCCATTTAGGGTTTAGATTATCCATTTAGGGTTTAAATGATGTTGTTGTGTCTGTATTTGTGCTGCACGTATGGCACTTATGGCACTATAGTGCCATAAGTGCCAACGGAAATCCAAAATAAAACCAAGTAAAATGGTCATTTTGGCACTAATTGTGCCATAAGTGCCAACGGAAATCCAAAATAAAACCAAAGTAAAATCTTGGCACTTATGGCACTAATAGTGCAATAAGTGCCTAACCCGACCCGGCACGCGACCCGCGTGCCTGATCCTAACCGGTCCACCTCATTAAGGGTAAAAACGTCCAAATCAATAAAAATTGCCAAATTTTATGTTTTTTCAATGTGTGGCCATGATAACACTCATGTTTCCATGGATTTTATTGTTCATTTGATGATAATTTTATAGGAAATTGAGTGTTGGATGATTGTTTTGTGCTTAAATTGCTTTATCTTGTAAAACATGATTCTTGCTCGAACTTTGATAGATTTTACAGGATTTTAGAGATGCAATTTGGAAATATTATCAGAAATAGAAGTTGTAGTTCGTCTCAAGAGGAGTTCGTGAGCGCAAACGGATCGTAAATCGGAGTTCGGACGAGAAAGTTATGGCCAAAACAAGAAAGTCGCGCACAGCAGTGAATAGTGTTGACGGAAATTTCCGAATTTTCGGGTTTTTTATATTTTCTCGGTATTTTCGAGTTCTACACTGTATTTATCTCCTGTGCCTATATATAGGTCCTTTCCCTGACCTATTAGACACATCTTTTCACATCTCTTTACCTCTTTTCTCCATCTTTTCAGTTTTAGACTTAGACTTTTACTGTTTTTATTATTGCTTTCTTTTTAATTATGTTTATGCTTTCTTTTGCTATGTCTGGCTAGTTTCTTTTTCTGATTCTAGGGTTTGTAAATAGTTAATTAGGTTCATGTGATTTATTTGTTAATGCCTATTTACATTTCAGTTTATGATTCATAATTCCTGGTGCTTAATTTCTTGTTGATTATCTGGCCAATAATTTGCATGTGTAGCTATTCGGTTTGAGACCTAGCGGAGATAACTGTTTAGCGGATTCAGGAATGTATGATATGATCTTAACCTTGAGACCTAGCGGAGATAGGTGGATTATAGGGAGCTATTCTTATGAGCTATTGGGAGTTAGTAGATTTTCTTGAGACCTAGCGGAGATAGAGAATTTACTAATCTACGATCGTTGCTGCTCTAGCGAGAGTGATTGATTAATTAAGTGATCTCTCATCATAACTGGATTAAAATTGGTTAATATGATTAATAGATTTATTATGTGGATTTAGTTAATGAAGTTACTACCCTAGGATCAGCTATCTTTATTATTTGATTTCTCTACGTGATTTTATTTGTTGCTTTTTAAGTTTAGTTTTAATTAAACCTTCTTCATAATCGTTTGCCTGTCTACTGTTATAGTCTGTTTAGGGGATAACTAAAGTTATTTTGTTGTGTCAGTCCCTGTGGATACGATACTCGGTTACTGATTATTTGCTACAATTGCACCGTGTTAGTTGCGGTATTTGTTGCTAAGAAATTAGTGATCAGGCCATAAATTGTGTTGTATGCTTCATTTTGGCTACTTCAAAATTTTACTCATTATCATTTGTGCCAAAAGTACCAAATTACTTTTTTTTTTCTTTTATGTTATTACTTTTGACACTAGTATTTTCATTTGTTCCAAGTAATTTGGTACTTTTGACACAAATTATAACATTATTGTCAAAAGTACTAAATTACTTAGTACTCCCTCCGTCCACCAATTCAAGGCCTACTTACTTTTTTGGGACGTCCACAAAAACAAGGCCTACCTATTTTTGGTAAGTTTTTATTCATTATTTAATCAAAAAAGTCAAAGATTCTTTACAAAAAAGTGGGACCCTTTCTCCACTCAACTAATAAAAATACACTTTTTCTTAAAACCCGTGTTTTTTCCCCTAGACCTTTAATTGGTGGACGGAGGGAGTATTTTTTTTGTTTTGCTTTCTATTGGTACTTTTGACACAAATTATAAGATAGTGTCAAAAGTACCACCCAAACTCATTAAGGACAATACAATTTCAAATTATAAAAAATGACCAAAATTTGTGTTTTTAAAATGGATGATCAAATATTGAGCAATTCATTACTCAATATGATGACTATCTCAAAAATTAGCTTTTAAAATTATTAGGTTCAAATCTTTGTCCAAGATCTTCTCTTTTCTATATAGTTCAACGTTCAGTCAAATTCAAGATATTGAAGGTTATTTTTTTGACTTGAAGATATTGAAGGTTATTAATTGCACATGGAGTTTAGCACATTTCGATAACGGCTCCAAATTTTTGTCGTCTTAAAAAAAATGAAAAGAAGAAGAAGAAGAAGAAGAAGAAAGTTGCAGCCTCAAGTGATCAATTTGGTGGATTGTTTCCTTTATTTATCTTTATGATTTTTTGAATATGTTAAGCTATATATATACATTTGGAGCTCTGTATTAGTGTTTAAACTTTTGGTGCTCTAGTTCTAATTTTTCCTATTTCAACACAACATTATGCTCATGATCAAGGCATGTCTGCTTAATTACATATATGTTGCCATGATGTATAGCTGCTGAAATAAATTTTTATTGAAAAAAAAACTTAAAAATCAATTGAAAGCACAAAGACACTAATTAAGTGCCGAGCTTCATCAAAATAAATTCGACGAAAATTAATGAAAAAAATGCCGATAAAGAAAAAAGAGTACTTGTCTATCATAAATAGAACAAGATAAATAAAAAGAGCGATATGATATAGGAAAATGGATAATTCAAGGATTCATGAAGTTGGATTTTCACAAATTAATGTCACTATATTTATTTTTGTATTGTATTTTATTAATGAAACGTCATAATTTGAAATTACCGTCGTGAATAAATTGTGTGCTTATAAGATAAAATTTGAGATGGAAGCTTCGGACAAGTAGTTCACCCAAAGTTTATTCAATGAATGTGGAGCAAAACTTTAATCTGTAAGGTTTGAAAAAGTTAAAAGCAAGCAAGTTTAGATGCATGTCGAATTCACTTTTGGTGATACTTTGCTGCTAAAAGTACTGAATTGTGCGTTTAACGAACCTTTTGTCGAGAGTAAGTTCAATTAATTGATGCTATATATAATATTTTAGATCATTATTATCGACCAAATTTTAAAACATGCTTACTTTAAATTAAAAAAAAAGAAAGTGAATTTTCAAGATTACAATTATGAGATATACTCATCTTTTAAAACTCGGCTTATCGTAATTAATTGCATATATATGCTTTTAAAAAATGCGAATACCGATATTTCCACTTCGAGTCATGCTTTTAGTGCTCGGTTGTGTTGGTCTCTATCTTTCAAAAAATAATTATATAGGTTTTTTAGTTACGAGTAATTTTAAAATTTAGTTACATCTTCTGGTACAAGTGGGAAACTAAATTAAACTATAGTGCAAGTGGGAATGATGATGAAAATAATGATATTTAGTTTACAATGATTTAAAATTTGAAGCGCTCCATCTGGAATTGCATTAAGCAAATTCTTTTAATTGGAGTTAGAATAATTTCACTGTTGTCACTATCACACAAGTCGTTTTCTCTATATTCTTTTTATTTTAATAAAATATTCCTGTTTTTTTCTGAACAAATTGCAAAAGTTGGGGACAGTTGCAGTACACAATGCCATGGTACAGAAGGGTTCACATTTTTTGTTTTTGAGGAAACAAAAGGTTAATGTGAAAAGAACAAATATACATAAATTAAAAATTAAGTAGTCTTATAAGTGCATCAATCTAATGAATAAATTGACATGAGAAAGGGTAATATGTGATCAGTGTGTATGGTGCATACTGTCGCACATAACAATTTGTTAAACCTAATTTTATTCCTAGTTTTTTATAGGTTCTTCCACCAAGTTGCAGAATTTAATTGAGGTAACTCGATCATATGTACATATAAAATAATACTAGTAATTACAAATTGTATATCATATCTAATGGAACTAAATAAATTTAGTTAAAGGTACACGGTTATACTCCATTTTTTCACTGTCTTATTTAACAAGTTGATATATAACAATGAAATTCTTTTATGGTGCGTTCGTGAAGGTGTCTAAATAGTACTCTTGCACTTTATAACCTATACTTTTAATGGAAGTCAACTATCTCAAGTTGCATTCATTCATTTAAATTTGTTAAGTTCATGTCTGTACATGCACTATTCTGCACATTTCCTGAATATTGAATAAAATTTTTCCACTTGATTTTTTGTTTTTTTTTTTGATAAATTACATAAATAAATAAAGAAATTTAAAGATCGCGTGATAGAAAACTTGAATCCAAAACCCCAGGTCTTGGGCATTAACCTCCTACCGTTAGACCAACACATACACACATTCCACGTGATCTTTAATTTCACCGTTTGGTGTTCCACTAGTATATCAATAACATTTTCCTTTTTGTTTTCCTTCAATTTTAATTTCTTGCATTTGATTTAATTTAATAATTATTAGTTATAATTGATTAAACTCAATTACAGTATATAATTAATTTTAGAATTTATTTTCAAGTTTTAGTTAATTAACAGTAATTAATTGTTATGGTTGATTAGGGTATACAAGTTCTTAAGCTTCTATTTATGGTAATAATGTTAATTATGGTCCATTATAGTATAATTCTTCATTGTCTTGTAAGAACGTACACACTTTTTTCCCGATAATTTTCTTTAATAAATGCTAGGTGAGTGTGTAATTGTGCTCATGAGTTGAAATATTGGGAATTGGCCCAATTTTTGATGTACTATGAGTGTAGTAATATTGTGAATGAGTTGAGTTGGTGGAGAAAAAAAAATGAGTATGCATACCCTTAAAATATGTCAAAAAAAAAAAAATACGTTGAGACATATAATTAAAACTTATTAATTTTTAATAATCATCAATTTTAAAATAACTATTGATTTTAAAATAAAAATAATTAATATTATTGTTAAATTTTTTTTATAAAAACTAATATTATTGTTAAAACAGTTTGAGAAATTATCGTCAATTTTAAAATAAGAAAAAAAATACAAATTAAATTAATTTTAAATTAAAGTATTATTTAATGACGGATTAATGAAAATAACAACGGATTAACGATAGAAATAATGAAAATAAATATTTTTAAATAAAAAAAATATAAAAAAATTTTAAAATTAAAAAACTATAAAAAAAGTTATTTAACAATGAATTAACAATGGGAATAATAAAAATTACTATTTTTAATTAAAAGTAAATATAAAATATTTTTAAAATTAAAAAATTATAAAAATATTATTTAATGAATGATTAATGACGGGAATAATAAAAATAAAATTAATTTTAAATTAAAATATTAATTCCTGACGAATTAGCAAAGGGAATAATAAAAATAAAATCAATTTTAATTAAAATATTAATTAACGACGAATTAACGAAAGAAATAATAAAAATAAAATTGATTATAAATTAAAACTATTAATTAACGATGGAATCCATCGTTAGCGCCGCATTTTTAATTACAGATTTATTTCTGTCGTTAATTCCATCTTTAATTGTAATTTTTTTTTAGTGGTAAATGTCGTTGGATATGAATTTGACCTAGTCTCATAACTAATCAAACGATCTCATATATTTTTTTATGTTACAAATTTGTTTATGTTTGAATTCGGACCTTGATATCTATCTTATATAAATTTTGAGACTGCAATATCACATAAAATTCTCTAATAATATTGTATGGAAATTAAAATTGAAAATCAATTGCAATCCAATAATTCATGGGGAAATTAAGAGTTATTTCATGGAAACAATGGTGTCAAATGGCCACATTGAACATGCAAACACAACATTTGGCCACTAATTGAAAAAACACAAATTATGGCCATTAATTAGGCAATATGCCTAATATACCCCTAATTGGGCGGACTGGGTAGGGTCAGGAGCGCGGGTCGCGTGCCGGGTAGGATCAGGCACGCGGGTCGGGTTAGACACTTATGGCACTATTAGTGCCATAAGTGCCAACGAAATTTTTTTTTTACTCTCCCTGCCCTGTCTACCCCCCAGACCCCCGACCCCACCCACCCCCAAGCCAAAAGGAACTTTTTAAACACTTCCCCTAGGGTTTAGATATTCCATTTAGGGTTTAAATGATGCTGTTGTTTCTATATTTGTTCTCCATGTTTGGCACTTATGGCACTAATAGTGCCATAAGTGCTAAAAAGACCATTTTACTTTATTTTATTTTAGATTTTCGTTGGCACTTATGGCACTATTAGTGCCATAAAATAAAATAACAAAAGTAAAATTTGATTTATTTTTATCTAGGGGGAGTAAATTTTTTTTTGTTTTTGGCTTGGGGGTGGGTGGGGTCGGGTGTCTAGGGGGGGTAGACAGGGCAGGGGGAGTAAAAAAAAAATTCGTTGGCACTTATGGCACTAATAGTGCCATAAGTGCCTAACCCGACCCGCGTGCCAGATCCTACCCGGCACGCGACCCGCGCTCCTGACCCTACCCAGTCCGCCCAATTAAGGGCAAAAACGTCCCAAAGCTATAAAATGGCCAAAATTTATGTTTTTTCAATGAGTGGCCATAATTTGTATTTTATGATCCATTTTGGCTATTCCAAAATTTTACTCTTATTTCATGTGCCCCATTCTTCACTCGAATTATAGGACTCTAAATTTAGACAATCTTACGAGCCTTTAGGTTGGCATGGGGCGTTTGGTTTGGTGGATGAGATAGATAGGATTGAGAAGATTGATAGGATTGGATGAGTGATTAAATAATCCACCCAACTTTGGAGTGATAAATAATCACTTAAGGATATGTTTGGTGCCATATATAGTGGCAGAATAGAATACTTATACCGTCTAATATAGGTGTTTGGTGCCCTGGAAATGCTTGCCACGAAGCCGAAAAAAATGCTCGGCCCGATCAAAATTCACTATTCCCTCTGTAATACACAGCCGCTTCCCCCCCTCCGATACCTTTTCTTTCCATCATCAAAATTCGTTATTTGTCATTATTGCCCTCCCTTTTTTTATTTCAGAATTCTTCGTTCGAAATTCTCAACGCTAAATCTCAAGACCAAATCCTCATCAATTTAAACCAAATAAGCAAAGAACTACAATCCATTGTCTACGACCGGCTGTAGGTCTGCTCCGTTTTTTTCTTCTCAATTTTGAACATTTTTCGATTGAGTTTATGGTTTTCTTCAAAACCAAGGTTTTGAAATTGTTTCTTTCGATGCGCGTGTTCGCCTGTGTTTTTTGGGGCAAAATACTAGTTTAGGTTGAATCCATGAATTCGGGTTTTCCAACTACCATTGGTTGGTTGGTTTTTGTTTTGTAGCAACCCTGCTAGGTTTGAAGACAACTGATTTTTTTTTTTCAAAGTTTTTATGGATGTTCCCAATATTTCAATTTATGCGTCCACCATCTTATGCTTTATCTCTGTTGTTGGGTCCCGAAGGGTTGACTAAACATGTGTATGAGGGGGGGGGGGGGGGAAACACACCTGTAGGTTATTTTTCGTGGATCGAAAATAAACAAATCAAATTTTAGTTGGAAAATGGTTGTAGACTGATACTGAAGTAACTTCAGTATTTTGATTTCAGTCAAGCACAAAGATTTAACTGATATCTACGTAAGGCTTTAGTCTAGAGTTTGTAAAACAGAGTAGAGTTACAAATCTTACCAACTATCAATTGATTGGTCAGTTAGACAAGTAACTCTGCAGCGAAAATTTAAAATAGCCTTTAGAAATAGTTTGTCACTTGATAAAATCCTAAGTTACACTTTTCACTTAAGCCAGTTCAGTTGTAAAACAAGTTTAGCACAGATAAGGAATAACTGAAAGCAGATAAAGAACAAAAGGATTTTTACGTAGTTCGGAAAGCAAATTCCTACGTCCACGGCCAAATGATTAGTCTGACAAACACTCTGGGCTAATGCTTACGACTGCACAACAAAGCTTACAACTGAAAATTAGATTTTCAGTACCAACACACTGGGTTGGATTTCTTGCTCGCTCTTAGCACGCGGAGACACACAAATGCCTTTGTAGCGCTTGACTAAGATCTCTGGAGTCAGATCCCTGGTCTGAACTCCTCTCTACTCAAACACTCTTTTCGCTCGGTTGAAAAAGGGTTCGAAATCTACCAACTAAGATTACTGAGAACAGACTCTCAAGTAATCGAAAACTTCGGCTTTGGGTGATACAAGGATTTGCCTAAGGAAATAAGATAATGTAGATAATCAGTTAACTGATTTAGGCTTTGGAGATTCTCTTCTTCGATTCAAACTTTTGAAGGCAGTTGAAGGCTGAGTTGCAAATTTGACAGAGGTTCAGTTTGTGTATTTAAATCGGTAAAGATCGTAGTGTTTCTCGAGCAACCGGGATCCGTCGAAGCCGAAGAAATCTTATCACGACATCAATGGTTTGTGCTTATAACCAAAGAACCAGCCATTCTTTTGACTTCTCCAATCCAACAGTTCTATCAAGAACTGCGCTACAACGAGTCTGGTGAACTCTTCTCTACAGTTCAGGCCTTCACTTCTCCCAACTTCAAAGTACAAGAAGAAGTGCCCACTAATGTCATTGAAGCGATTTGAGAACTGTTCGCTCTGTCGAACAATGGTCCAAATCCATCCTCCATCACTGATGCAGAGGGCAACAAAACTATCAAGGAAGGAATGACTAAGGCTGATGAGTCCACTGAAGGGACGCTCAAGATATCTCTCCTCAAACCTAGTTATTGTCTACTGGCTAAGATTATTCAGAAATGTTGGATCAGTGCCACAGGAACTCCGGACAAAGCTTCACAGCCACAGAAGAATATTTTGGCTACTCTAATGAAGCTTAGTCCTTTCAACTGGGAGCAAGCCTATCTTGATCTGCTGTGCGGAGAACCTAAGAACTCAAAGCCTGCAAATTTGCTCCGACAAAGCAACAGAGTCTCCCAGATCATCATCCATAGAACCTGTCATCTTCCTCATATCTACTGGCCAGAATCTCTAGAGGTAACAGATCACATCCGCCTCTTCAAAGTGGCGATGGGAGGACCTAAACCCTCCAAGAAGCCTAAGGTGATTGACATCTCATCACCTCTATCTGTGGAGATTGATCCTTGTGAGTCTCCAACTGAATCCCCTTTGAGACCACCTACACCTTTAGGTGGAGATTCTTCAACCCCTACTCAAACTCCCTCCAAAGCTCCATTTGTCCCCATTACCAATGTGCCCCGCCGTCCACGTTCCACATCCACCAAGGTCTCATCCCAATCAGCCTCACAGTCAACTACCAAACACAAATCTAAGGGCAAAGCAGTTTAACGATCCTCTCGTTTTGGGACTGCAGAACAACTGAAGGCTGTAGCCGCCTTGCAAGCAAAAGCCAAGAGAGATGCCACTAAACATCTAAATTTACTGCTCGTCGGCTTCGACACTTCCTTAACAGTCTATCAAAACCTCCATCGATTTCTCTCCTTCACCTTTCTCAAAACTGATTCTTGCTCTCAAGTCAATGAACTGCAACTGGTTGAGTCCGAAGATTCCTTTGCATTTGAAGAAGCAAAGCTTTACAGCATCTTCAACTTCCTCCGGTTGTGGGATGTCATTTATGGATTCGACAAATTCGTCTTAGACTACCTTGAGTCCCAAGGCTTCACCAGAGGTCCCCTAACACTCCCGTTGATGCAGGGACTTCCACTTCTAAAGCTGCTGAAGAGACCACTGAAGCTGCTGATCATGGCTCTTTTGCTCCTGTGTTTTCTGATCATCAAAGTTCGGTCTCTGCAGCCACAATCCAAGAAACTCCTCTTCCTAACTTTGTTCCTCAGGAAAACCCTGTTTTCTGTGCATGCTCCACACGACACTTTGATCTTTACAACATCCGATCAGCAGATGACTGAATCCATCAGTCATCCAACTACAGATTAAACAACTGTCACTCCAGTTTCGGATCAACAAGCACCCCGGACGACTGAACCCATCAGTTGTCCTTCCCTTGGCGAAATACAGCTCATAGATACTGATCAGACTGGAGTCCCCAATGTTTCTCCAATGTTGGAAAATCCAACGGTTGCTGTTGAAGATCTCTCTACTCCGGAAGGACTTGTGGAGGACATCACTGAAGATCCCATGCCGTCGTCCCTGCCTCAAGAATCATCTGATGTTCCTACTCAAACAGTGGATGTCAACAATAGTTCCAAACCTACTTTTGCTCCTTATATTCCTACTGATGATGAGCAGGTCATCCCCTCTGTTCCAACTACTAAAGCAGATCCTTCCACTTCTCATCAAGGAGCTTTTTCTTCAAGAAGGCAAACCAAGGCACCGCATGTTCCTCCTGAGCTGCCCGTTGAATTTATTGAGATCCCACGCAAGCCCAAAATTGTCAGGTACGATTCTGATGAAGATACTGATGGCCGAATCACTGAATGGAAAGGAAGACAACCTCGCAAGGTTACCTTCCAGATTTCTGAAGGCACGGAAGATCCCATCTAGGCCTTACTGAATGTCATTTCTGATCAACAATTGGAGATTGAGACACTCAAGCATGAGCGAGAACGTTAAGACATCTATGGCGCAAAATTCCTAAAGCATCCGATTGCAGTTGAAGAACAAGCGACTGCTGACATGATCGACCACGATGTTCGTATCAACTCTCTTGCTCGCCACCTTAATCAAATATGTGCCACGCTCTTTGCCTATGTCGAATAAATGATCCCCACTCAGGCCACTGTGCCGATATTGCAAAAGAACCTTAAGGATCTTCACACGCACGTACTGGAAGCAGAAGTCCAGTCTAAGCAACAGATTCTGGACACTCAACATCGCCTTGATAGTCTCCGCATCAAATTTCTAAAGAAATTCATGACTGTAACTGATGCCAAACTCCTTGTTGCCGAAGAGCTTCGTCCTCTCACTGTCAAGATTACTCAACTGGAAGGCGAGATCCGTATTGTTCGTAATTCATCCGATTTTGCTCTCATCCAGATGATGCTCACTGATATCCAGGAGCTCCAAAGGTAAGTTGGTTCTCTCCCTGGTGATGATGCCAAAAAAGAGAAAGAGTATTCGAATGATCGTGCTTCTCCTGATCTCCCTGCTGAACTTGCACATGCCTTTGCCAAATCCAAGTCTCTCGTCTTACATGCTGCTCCTGCTCCCTCAGTATTAGGTGAATACAACAGAAAGAGACCTAGAGAAGATCCATCCAGAGCTTCTGAGCCCAAAACCAAGAAAGCTCTAAACCTTGGTGGCGAAGATCCATCTAGAGCTTTTGAGCCCAAAGCCAAGAAAGCTTTAAACCTTGGTCGCAATGCTCCTCCTCAGCCTCCTACTTTCAATCCGCAAGAAGAACAGAGATTAAAACCCTATGTTCTAGATGGTCTTCTGATATACCATCTGGACAGATGCGATAGAATTGATACATGGGTACCTGCAGATATGAATGACTGGTGGGAAAAGCTGAAAGAAAGTTATACCAAGTGGATAGTATTTGCGAATCTAAATCAGTCTCCTGATTTCCAAAGATATTCATGGAGACACTTTCTGAACAGCTGGATTGAAAAGGGATTGATCAGAAGACTTACTGCTGCTTAGAATGAAGCAAGGATGCAAATGATTCCCTTTCCACTGAAAGATCTGTATGCCCTCCAAGAGTCAGAAATGGTGTCAACAGATATATCATCAAGAGAGAAGCAAATACTGTGCACAGGATATGGAATGTGACCAAGGACAACAACCCAAATGACTACAAAGAGATCTGGAAGACAGTCTTCACAATGTATGGTCAGAGACCTTAGTTTGTTAGGTTTGTCTTCTCTTGTAAGTTCTTATCTGTAACTTAACTGATTTCTATCAGTTGTCAATAATATGAAATGAACTTCTTTTACTTTAGTTTGTCCAGGCTCTGATTATTTACTTTAGTTATGTCTTCGTTTGTTCTTTTGAACTGTTGTGTTTTTCCTTCGAATGCAAGTTAATAGGTTATCTTGTTAAGGGGGAATAGTATTCACCCTGTTTAGTAACTTGCTGTTCTTGCTCAGTCTTTTCTTGTCTTAGAACTGATGTATGGTTTTGGCATCATCAAAAAGGGGAAAATTGTTGGGAACTTAATGAAATATTCTAATCCTTGTTTTGATGATACCAAAATCCTTAGGTTTTTCTTGTAATAGACTAGAACTGTTCGAACTCATGTGTTAGAGCTCTTTTTCTAGTTTAGTTAGCGTTCTGAAGACTGAAGACTGAAGTTGCTGATTGATGTAACAAATTAAGGTAGAGTCAAATACTGATATTTGACTGAACAGTCCAAAAATCAGTTACGACTGATTACTTAATGCAGGCCACGTGGATTCGGCGGACTGATACTAAAGTCAAGTATCAGTTAAACGTTCTTCTTCGGACTGAACCTCCATAGTTAAAAGGAAGTCACGCACTCCCAGAGTATAGCAACATTAAATGCAGAGTTCTCAAGGATCGTCCTTTCTCTACAGAGCCTTCCTTTTTGGTGATTATCTTTTTCAGAGATGTCCTATCTCCTGTTCCTTAGTAGTCGTTTTACCAAACAAGGAACCTCGAAGATTGAAGCCTCAGTAAAGTTCAAATCTATTTCCAACAGATGAATTCTTGAAGACCGTTTCAGCCAACGAATCTATTTAAGAGCTCTCTTATAAATAGAGCTCGAGGATCACTTCAATCTTCACCGATTCAACTACACAAGCTGAAACGCTGTCAAATTCGTCATTCAGCAATTCAAAGCCATTCCAAAGTTTGAATCGAAGAAGAGAATTACAAAGCCAAAAATCAGTCACTGCTGATTACATACATTCTCTTAGACCTTAGGCAAATATTGTATATCCAAAGTCTAGGTATAACTGATTACAGAGAACATGTTCTTCGTAATCTAGTTGGCAAGTTTTCGAACCTCTTTTCAACCGACCGAATCGAGAGTTTGAGCCGAGAGGAGTTCAGACCAGTGCTTTGACTCGATGAGATCTTAGTCATTGCGGAAAGGCATAGTTTTGTCTCAGTGAAGCTAAGAGTGAGAAATTCATCCCAGTGTGTTGGTACTGAAGATTGAATATTCGGTTGTTTAGGTTTGCTGTGCACCCATAAGCACAAGCCCAATGAAGTTGTCAGTGTGATCAACTGACCGTGGATGTAGTGTTTTCCGAACCACGTAAAAATCCCCTTGTTATTTATCGCTTTCGGTATTTACCTTCCTTATCTGTGCTCAAACCTTTTGATAACTGAAACTGATTAATAGCAAAGTGAAACATAAATCTTGACAACTTGTTTAAATCACAAAGGCTATTTCGAAAGAAAAGTTTTTCCGCTACCAGTGTTATTAGTCAAACTGATAAATCTTCGGATAGTCAGTAAGATTCATAACACTCATCTATTTTATAAACTTGCCTGAAGCCTAATGTGTATCAGTTAAAGTCTTTGACTTAACTGATAACTCTTTACTGAAGAGTATTCAGTATCAGTCGCCAACCTAAGTTTTGCTAAACCCCTTTTATTGAAAAAGGTTGTGTCAGTTTATTTTCGATTTAAAATGGCCTATATGTGTATTCCCCCCCATACACCTATTCGAGATCCTCAAGGACCTAACACATAACTTATACTCCCTCCGTCCCTGAAATAAGTTTCTCTTTGGGGACGGCACGGGTTTTAAGAAAAAATGGTAAAGTGTATTGATAGTGGAGAAAAATGTGTTATAATTAGTATTGAGAGTGGTGAAAAGGTGAAAAAATGTTATAATTAGTATTGGGAGTGGTGAAAAAGTGAAAAAAAAGAATAAATAAAATATTATTAGTGGTGGGGTAGTGATAACACTCATGGTTCCATGGTTTTTAATGTTCTTTTGATGTTAATTCTATAGGAAATTGAGTGTTGGATGATTGTTTTGTGCTTAATTTGCTTTATCTTGTGAAACATAATTCTTACTCAAACTTTGAAGGAAATTTCAGGTTTATTGAGTTCGAATTTGGAAAACTTGTCTGAAATATAAGTTGTAGATCATCTCGATACGAGTTCGTGAACACAAACGAATCATAAATCAGAGTTTGAACGAGAACGTTATGACCAAAACAAAAACATCGCGCGCAGCAGTCAAAACTCATCGGTCAAACTCCGTTGACCGCCGAATCGGAGTTTTTCAAGGCTAAACTCGGCGACCAATTCGGCGGGCGCCGATTTGGTCGCCGAAGTCTTTGTTTCACTTTTGTGCTTTGTCCGGGAAGTTCGGCGGGTGCCGTTTTTAACCCTTTTGAAGCCTAAACTCGGCGGTCAACTCGGAGGGTGCCGAGTTTGACCGCCGAATCGAGTTTTTGTGCGGGTTTTTTCAATTTTTAGAGTTCTTCTGGGTTCCAAACACTGTATTTTACCCTGACACTTTAAATAGGCCATCTTTTGACCTATCTAGGGT
This sequence comes from Salvia miltiorrhiza, assembly GCF_028751815.1. Classification (NCBI taxonomy): domain Eukaryota; kingdom Viridiplantae; phylum Streptophyta; class Magnoliopsida; order Lamiales; family Lamiaceae; genus Salvia; species Salvia miltiorrhiza. Next base: position 44,778,252 of record NC_080388.1, on the reverse strand, counting down.
TCCACACATTACATTCTAGCATTATAGCTTTACTTTTACATTTATTTTCCAGTTTTCAAAACTTAGATCAAGATTGAAGATTCAACCTGCTACAATCGTTCTACTTTCGATTTTATATAATTTAGTTTTTACAATTGCTTTCTTATTTATTATGTTTATGTTTTCTTTTGCGATGTCTGGCTAGTTCTTTTATTTGAACCAAGGGTTTGTACAAAGTTGATTTAATATGTGTGTTTGATTTTTTGATATCAATTTGCCCTCCAACTTGTGATTCATGATTCCTGGTGCCTGTTTTCTTGTGAATTACCTGATCAATAATTTACATGTCTAGTTGTTCAGTTTGAGTCTTGAATGCGATAATTGTTCAGCCGATTCAGGAATGCATGATATAGTGTTAGCCTTGAGTCTTGAATGCGACAGGTGAAGCTATAGGAAGCTATTCTTTGTGTGCTATTTGGAATTAATTTATTCCTTGGAGTCTTGAATGTGAAAAGGGGTAAATTAATCTACGTTCATAGGTGTTCGTTAGAGAAGCTTGTGAATAATATAGTGATCTTTCATCAGGGTTGGATTAAATTGGTAATTGAATTAATAGATTGAATGCATGTGTTTGAGTAACGATAGTACATCCCTAGGGTCAGAGTTTGTTTTATTATTTGAGTTTTTATCCTGTTTTATTTTGTTTTGTTTGGATTTTAGTTTTGTTCTTCGTTCTCGTGGGAGTTTGCCAGAATACTACTCTCTCCGTCCCAGCTTTTAGTATCCAATTTTCCTTTTTTTGGCCGTCCCACATTTTAGTATCCATTTCTATTTTTGGTAAAAGTAGGTGGGGCCCTTACTCCACTTTAATTATTTTAACTCTCACATAAAATGTGGGACCTTTATTCCACTCACAACACATCAATCACTTTATTAAAATCCGTGCCGTTCTCAACTGGATACCAAAAGCCGGGACGGAGGGAGTACTAGAGTTTACTCAGGATTACTTAGAGTTATTCGTTATAATAGTCCCTGTGGATACGATACTCGACTTGCTGTTTCTGTACTACGATTACACTGTTTAGTTGCAGTTTTTGTTGCTATAAAGATAGTGATCAGGTAGTTGTCCAAAAATAGAAAGAAAGAAAGAATAACTTATTTGGGGGACGTCCCAAAAAGGAAAAAAGAGAAACTTATTTTAGGGACGGATGGAGTATTATTTATGTATGTGATTATACTTTTATATTTGTATCGATTTTTAATTTTAATGAGTAAGCAAAACTTGTTGAGACAAGTCACTATCTTCTAACTTTACTTTTAAAAATATTTCCATATACACATTTATAAGATCTCACCACAAATAGAGGATCTTAATAGAATGCTCCTAATGAGCTTCCTCATATGTGGTGAGATCTTAGATTATTTTGTAGGCGTAGATTTAATGTATTATATTATTGATATTTATCTGAAAGAGGAAAATTTTTACCTGAGCTCGAATCTAATAGAAAGCGAAAATATTACTAATTTTCTGAATATCGTTATTCAACACTGTATACTGTCTTATTCATTAGTATCACATCTCACGGAAAATAACAATCTCATTAGAACATAACTCCTCATATATATATGGGAGGACTAGGTTAAAAACACATCTTAGAATATAAAATAGGAATAGATTTACACCATTCATCTACTCATAATCTTACAGTTGAGATTTAATTTTAGAGAAATAATATGTGAAAACTGAAAAATATGAAAAGATGGAGAAAAGAGGTGCAAAGAAGTGTCCAATAGGTCAACAAAAGGATCTATATATAGGCACATGGAATAAATGCAGTACAGGATTCAAAAATAGGATTCAAAATCTCGCCGGCCACTATTCACTGATCCGCGCGACTATTTTGTTTTAGCCATATTTTCCTCGTCCGAACACTCATTTGCGATCCGTTTGCACCCAAACTCTTATTGAGATGATCTACAATTTTCATTCGGACTATATTTCCAAATATCAACTTCGAAATTTCTGTAGATTTCATCAAAGTACGAGCAAATATCATATTTTACAAGATAAAACAATTTAAACATAAAGCAATCATCAAACACTCAATTCCCTACAAAATTGACATTATAGGAACATTAAAAACCATGGAACAATGAGAGTTATCACTTGCCATTTTACTCTTCGCATAAATTATTTTAAAAAATCATCCATTAATTTTTTTTGTTATGAATTTGAGTTTTTGAGCTCGAATTCAATCAAGACTAAGTGTATTCGATCGGGATTCTATAGGATTTTGAAGGACTTTAAAAAGTTGTGGGATTCAATCCAGACTTTTAAAAGTCCTTTAAAATTCAGAGGTATTCAATCCAGATTTTTTAAAGTCTTTTAAAATTCAGAGGTATTCAAACTAGACTTTTTAAAGTCTTTTAAAATCAGGTGGTATTCAACATTTCATGGATTTTAACAATCTATGGATTCTAATTGATTTGTCAAAAAAAATACAAAGGACGAAACCCGAGCTTCAGACTTGAGATTTCGATGGATTCCTCTAAACTCCACACGACTCAACGCGGAGTCTATGGATTTCGAAAGTCCTTTAAATCCATGGACTTTTTAAAGTCCTTTAAAATCCTACAGAATCTCAATCCAATACACCTCCCTAAGTCTAGTAGTGAATTCTAGCTTCAAAACTCAAATTCACAACCAAAGCTATTTGTAGTTGTTAATTGTAGCTTTAAAACTCAAATTAACAATCAATTTATATTCGAGTTGTGAATTATAATTTTAAAAACTTGAATTCGCAACCAAAACAATTAGTTGTGAATTTTAAAACTTGAGCTCACAACCAAGACAACTAGTTGTGAATTCAAGCTTTAAAAGTGAATTTTTAACCTACACTAGCCAATTAGTTGTGAGTTTTAAAACTTGAACTCACAACCAAGACAACTAGTTGTGAATTTAAGCTTCAAAAGTGAATTCTCATCTATCACTAGCGATTTAGTTATGAATTCATCGAGCTGGTTGCGAATTCAAGAATATTAACAATACAAACTTATATCCACAATAATTTAACAGTACGCAACTCAAATATTTGATTATATCTACAACAATTTCTCAATTACTTGTACTTTTTTTTTTTTTTTATTGTTGGAAAAACACAATATAACATCAGAACATCACTAGCCGTTATTCATTTGTTTGAATTAGCCTCAGGATCATAAAAGGCCTTGCCTGATGCATCCAATGCTGATACACAGATTTCTAATTTTCGTTCGCTGTTGCAATTTAAATATTTATTGCAAAAAAAAAAATTAACTCTTAAAATTTTTATATGCAATGTAACTTTATCTTATTTAATATTTCAAATATATAATTATTTAAATCTTTAATTATTTTATATTTAAATAATTATAAATAAGTCATTACTTAAAATATAGATAATTCCTCTTTCATAATAATACAAACAAATTTATTTTTAATTTAATAGTATATACTACAGTTTTAAAATAACCATTGAGAAAAGTATATATATACTCACGCTCATACACTACAGTTTGAAGGTCATCTTAGAGAAAAGTAAAATTACACACGCACATACACTACGTTTTGAAGAAAACTGTAGAGAAAAGTTTGAAAAAAAAAGCTCATACACTACGGTCGATAGACCACACTTTTTTATGTAATTGTAGTCTATAATCACAAAAAAACACATTCATACGTTAAAAACCGTAGTGACATAGTCTATTAGTATAGACTACGATTTAAAAAAAAAAAATCTATGCACTGTAGAGAAAAACAAAATTTGTAGTAGTGATTACTTGGAGCTTATAAGATGTTTCAATGACTTATAAGATGCAGTTTCATAAAAACTTATAAGTTGTCAAAGTATTTGGATAATTGAACTTATAAAGCTAGAGAAAGCTTATACTCCCTCATTCCCACTCCAATAGGCTCATTTTCCTTTTTGGGATGTCCCATTCCAATAAGATCGTTTTCCTTTTTGGGTAAAAAAGTTATACTTAATTGGTGTGGACCACACCACTTTACTACTATTTTCCTACTAAAAAGTAAGTTTTCTTAATCTCCGTGCCCAAAAGAAGTGAGCCTATTGAAGTGAGACGGATGGAGTAATTAATTAGCTAAAGAGAGAATTTTTAGCTAGAGATCAAGAAGAGGCCGAGAACGAGAGATCAGAGAGATAGAAGAAGAAAGATCTGAAATTTGAATTCACATGGAAGAAGAAAGAATAATTCAATTCTTATGGTAGAGATATATTTGTCTTTTTTCATAAAAAAAAGTAATTAATTTTAAATTTTTTTATTTTAATATGAGAATAAATATTTTGATACATTGATTCATCCTAGAACTGTAATTTGCACATAAAAAACATAATTACTTTTAATTATTATCTGATGTATGCAAATCAGATAGTTTATAAGCAAAGCACGCTGAAAATCAATTTGAATAAAATATCCGAGATTGCAGGAGTAGAAAACAATTCAAAGAAAAGCTGCCCACGTACCCCATTATTCAGTCAAATTCAAGGAGCCCATGCCCATATATTAATATATCTTACGTGGCTAATTTCGCATGCATGCATGCGACTTCTAAACATAAGTGCACATTGCGTGTGTGTGTGTGTGAGGGGGGGGGGGGGGGGGGGCATGGAAGAAGAATAAACCCAAGAATAAAAAAACTTGGAAGAAATATAATGATTAAAAATGATGGGCATGCGTTTTAAAATTAAGTAATAATTAAGCAACAAAATAGGTGGACGAGACACATATGTAATGCTTTTCAGAAGCTGCGACCTCTCTTTTCCGGTTTCATACTTACTTTCTGCAATTAAATCTCTTTCTTCCTCATAAAGAAATTTCATACTTCATGCAAAAATATGCGATGTTGCAAACTTTGAAAACACGCATGCAAAAGAATCTTATATATGCATTTTGTATTTCACATGCATGTGCAAATCATCACTAATTCATCACATATAACATACAATCACAAATATATACATAAATCTGAGACCCATACCATATGAGCTCGTACCCAACAATCATGAATTTGAAATTTATGTCATGTCGTTCTCGTACGCACTATTTAGAAAGTACATACAATTCCTTCTAATACTCTAGTGAAATGTATTTTACTACTCTCGTCGAAAAGTAGAACACTTTTTATGGACGGAGGGAGTATTTTATATTTTAAGCTTTGATTTTATTTTTATTTTTACAATCGTATCCTAAAGTATGAGAAATTACAAAATAATACTCCTATATTATCGTTATTGTTAATAATTTTAACCAGTCACATATATATTTCGGCCGTCTCCAATAATCAGATTCAAGCTATTATCGAGATACTTCCAACGATACCTTTAGATCAAGAATCAGACATTGAAGTAATTGGTCGGCGGATAGCACAAATTAAGTTGTGCACGAGGGATTTTTTTGGCGCTAGTTTGAAGTTGAGAGTTTGACGCCGAAATTAAAAATTAATCGAGGGAATTCGAAATCTTAAGTATTACTTAATTAGTACTCCATTTTAAATACATTGAGGTACAACTACGAAAAAATTCAAACGTTGAAATATGTTGTCCATATTGTACTAATTAATGCGATCCACGACTAAAGTTTTGGTTCTAGTGGTTGAATGATATTCTAGCGGTTTAAACTTTACCAACTATGTTTTCAAAGTAATATATATATATATATGTTTGACGACTATAGTATAGGTTTACATTGTAGTGGTCCTGCTTTTATTAGGCTTTACGACATACCGACGACAAATAAACATATGTATGTTTGCTTTAATGTAAAATATCATCATTTGATATTTCAACCATAATTTAAAATTGCATGCATTTATATATATATATATGTAATTCTCATCTCGATGAAATATACATGCACGCTTATATGCTTACGCCTATCCTTAACCACCATTAGACAAAAGCATTCATAGGTTTTTGTACTTTCGTCTTTTATTTCATTAAATCCCCAAATTGGAGTATTATTTAAGTTGATTACATCAAAATTAAGGCATCGTAATTTTTAAAATTTCATTTTTTTTGTAACAATTGTAATTAGAATTCATAATATAGTAGTAAAATTTAATTTTTATAATAATAGTTATTAAAATAGTTAAATTAATAGTGGGACACGGATAAAGGTGGCAAAATGGGTGGGTCGGGCAAGCCCGGCCTGGCCCACCGTGCTTTTAGAAGTTACCAAGTTGGGCCAGCCCGGCTTGAAAATCAACTGAGCTGCAATTTCTTAAGCTCAGCCCATTCCCTATTCGACGGTCGAGCCAAATCCTCTTAGTGATATTTTTTTCATCTAAAACTTTTTTTTTTTACAAAATAATGGAAAATGAAATAAATTAAAGAAACAATATAATCACATGGCCATTTTGAAGAAGGAACATAATATTTAGCCACTAATTGAAAAAACACAAAATATGGCCATTTTTTTACGTTTAAGGACTGTTTTGCCCTTATTTAGGGCGGATCGGATTCGGGTTTGCGCGCGGGTTAGACACACATGGCATTATTAGTGTCATTATTGTCATATATTTGTCTTATGTAGTGCTGCATGAATGGTACTTATGGCCATATTAGCGACATATACATGTGTCTTGATATTATTTAGGTAGGTACAGTTATATGACCATTTTAAACACTTCCCCGGAGGTTTAGATTATTCATTTAGGATTTAGATTCTCCATTTAGGATTTAGATTCTCCAGTTAGAGTGTTGCACAAATGGTACTTATGACCATATTAGTGTCATTAGTGTCGTATACTCTCTCTTATGTAGTGTTGCATGAATGGTACTTATGGTCATATTAGTGTCATTAGTGCCATATACTCTCTCTTATGGTCATTAGTATAATTCGTGCATGGCACTAATAGTGCCAAAAGTACCAATCTACTTAGATTTTTTTTTTCGGTTGCCACATATGACACTAATAGTGCTATATGTGCCTAACCCGCGCGCAAACTCGAATTCGACCCGAATCCGGTCCGCCCTAATTAAGGGTAAAACAGTCTTTACATGTAATAAATGACTAGATTTTGTATTTTTTCAATTAGTGGCCAAATATTATGTTTCCTTCTTCAAAATGACTATTTCAAAAGAGCTTTCTAAATTAAATCCACTAACATTAATTCACAACGATAATTATAGATAAAATAAAAAAATTTAAATAATATTACATCCGTCCCACGAATCTTGACACTTATTCCTTTTTGGGTCGTCCCACGAATCTTGATACATTTCTAAATAAGGAGTAATAATTATTACCTTCTCTCTCCTACTTTATCACTTTTATTACATTCTCTCTCCTACTTTATCACTTTTATACTTTATTAACTACACACTTAAAACACTAATCTACAACTTATTGATTCCCGTACCGAAATCAAACGTGTCAAGATTCGTGGGACGGAGGAAGTACTATATAGATAATTATAGACAAAATAAAATTTTAAATTATTTCAATTTAATGATTACAATTCAAAGACATTAATTATTTGAGTTGCATTCATTGTTGTAAAATTAAGAAAACCCCAATTAATAGAATTGTATTCAAATCAAGAAAACACCTACTTTTAACTACAAACTTAGCAAAATAGACATTCCTATTCCATACTACATTAATTAAAGTCTATTCTAAAATAGGCAAACTCTTGGCCATGCAAAGTCAAATAAGAATGGCAATACTCATTAGGCAAAGTCAAATAAAAATGGTAATACTCATTATATTATATATAATGAAGGAGTTGACAAAAATAAATAATTTAAATGCATACAACATGAATATATATATATATATATATAATTAACTTATACTTCGTATTTAATTCAATGTACAATACATTTAATTCAAAAACTAAGATTCCTCAATTAATTAGCTAACATAAGAGTGAAATCTGAACGTGAATCTATTTAATTTGATTTTTTGTTTTCATTTTTAGTTTCAGGTCCGATTTTTTTCAAGCCTATATGTTATCGTGCCCAACCCAACTCTATGCCTGGGCGGGTCAAGCCAAACTCATTGGATCAGACTGATTTTGTCAGCTCTAGACGCGGATAACAGGACATAGAGTGTGGGATAGAAAATCTTATCCGCATATGGTTTGACTATTGACTCTTTGATGATTTAATTATCCAAATCCAAACTTAAATTGAGTTAGTCATTAATTATTATCAAATCTAATCCACACGCTTGGAAAAGTACAATCTTTGTCAAAATTCGGAGTTCCTTTACGATGATTTTCCACGACGACAAAATGTTTATCCTGTGTAGTTGTTTGTCGCATATTCTTTTTCCTAATTCTGAGATATGTTAAATGTGTTAAATATTCATAACTTGTTGTATATTTTATGATTACAGGTGGCTACTTAAGTATAATTTTATCCATGATTGATAGCTGCCCGTACGAGAAGAAAGATATTTGTTTCTTGATATGGAATATCAACAATCGATCATATTAATGTTTTCTACTGCAGTTTGTGTTTATTTTGAAGGAAAATACTCCGATTTAGCCTGAGAATTATAGATATTGTGAAAGATTTAATCTGATAAATTATAAGTAACTTTTTTTTTCTCCCCGTGACTTTATATATAAATAACTTATTCAATGTTAACATTATATTTAGGTCTATTTCAGCCCAAGATTAATTTCTGGTGTTGGAAAGTATAGTTGGTACCCAGAGATGATGCACAGTTGCCAATGTGTATTAGGGGAATACATTGATTTAACCTGATATTATTATTGTGTGACAATTTTAGTTCAAGAAATCATCAATACACTCTTTTTTTATAAACGCCAAACAACGTCATTTTGCCAATGTTGACAACTATGTGTCATTTTCGATTGCCAACTATTATATAAGTATGTTGGAATCACTTGGCTAAAATGACACATTCAATTATTGAGCTTGCATAATGTATGATGATGAATTGTGTTAAATTGCCTTATTTTCTTCTCAACTTTAATGTAAAATTTGGAGATTAGGGAAATTTGTATTATAGTAACATCTTTTAGTTTTAACACTTAAAAATGTTTTTTTCTCTAAAAAGAACACTTAAAAATGTTTTTATTTCTTCTGAATGTTTTGATCAGTAAATCGCCTAGCTCATTCCTTAGCTAATTTCATTGAGTCTTGTTTGTAAATTATTTAGCTTGGGCCTCATATTTCTCATATGTTTTGGATTAATTTTGAAGTTGGGTGCTCAGTATAATAATTTATCTCGTGATTTTCTTTTTTAAAAGAAAGATAGTGTGTAGCATTGTTGAGTTATGGAGTCAGATTATTGTGAAAATCTATTCCACAATTCAAAAACTTATGTGCATCCGTACGCACCACATAGACCTTATTCGTCGTGACTCAGACTGCTGCAACTTACCTAACTTGATATGCGATATCCTCGTTTGCACGTATTAAAAATATAATTTATAATGTAATTCCTCCGTCCCACGAATCTTGACACATTTGATTTCGGCACAAGAATTAAGGAATTGTAGATTAGTGTTTTAAGTGTGTAGTTAATTAATAAAGTATAAAAATGATAAAATAGGAGAGAGAATGTAATAAAATTAATAAAGTATGAGAGAAAAAGTAATAAAAGTGATAAAGTAGGAGAGAAAATGTAATAATTATTATCTTATTTGAAAATGTGTCAAGATTCGTGGGACGACCCAAAAAGAAAAACGTGTCAAGATTCGTAGGACAAAAGGAGTATCATTTATCATTTACTTTTATAAAAAGAATTACTCATTAATTTGTGAACAATCATTTGCATTTAAGATAAATAATTTGTTATTAATAAAAGTATCATTTTATATTATACTTTATGTGCATAATTTTATTTATTATTGATACAAATATAATTAAATAAAAGTATTACTATAACTTAATAAAAGTATAATAAGGTCGGATCGAGTCGATGTGTGGTGCCTCGGTCCGCAGTCTCCCCGTACATGAGACCCGCTCGCTCCTCAATTCCACAAAAGGTAAGGTTGACCCTAGTCAACCATTTTGACAAATTGAGATTTAGCCATCCTCAAACATTTCATCCTTATCATTTTCATACCATCACCTTAGTCACGACAAAAAATGCCACAACAATATATACCTAGATTCAACTAAGACTAATTTTCAGTTCCAATTTTATAATGACGTGGTCTTGGATACATCTGGGTTGACCCGTACTCAGATCCTGATCCAAATTCAAATTCTGATTCAAATCGTGTAAATGACATTATTCGATTATACAAATGACACTGCTTGTAATTGATATTTTCTGTTATAGAAATGACACTGCGTATAAATGACACTGTGTATAATTGACATTATTCAGAAATATAAACGACACTTTCTGTAATTGATACTATAAGATTGTAAACGACACTATAATATTTTAAATAACACTATAAGATTGAAAATGACACTATAACATATTAAAATATTACAATGTCATTTATATAATTGAATATTGTCATTTGTCAATTATAAGCAGTGTCATTTGTATAACTGAATAGTGTCATTTACACGATTTGAGTCAGAATCTGGATTTAGATTAACATACGGGTCAGAATCTGGGTACATGTCAACTCGGATGTACGGTACACCTGGATGTACAGGAAAACGATAAGATTGGTAGGCCAAGACTAGACTTGTTAGATTATTAGTATATTAATCCCTCATATTCAACATACGTTATCTCGTAAGAATTCTTTAACTCGATCGATTGAATTAGGAAAAGAAAGATTAGCATATGGTATAACCTTAATAATATTTCTCTTCTTACACGTTAAACTAAGAAAATTAATGAAATAGGGAATAAAGTTGGAAGATTAACCAAGTTAGCTCAAATATTCTAGTCTACTACTATTTTTGCAGATACATCTATTAATTATTCTATTATGATTTATTCAATAGTTGAACTCAAACTTTTATTTTTCTTTATTTATTTATTTATTTATTTATTGGGTACACTTTAATTGGCCCATTCTATTTTACTTGTTCAGAAGTCACAGACTCAGAATACGTGCTTTGACCACATTGCTACTATGTATGTATGTACATATTTATATGCTCCTTGTACTTTATTTCAGATTGTAGCTTTGCTGCAGTTGAAAAACAATATTGTATATTTATTTTTAAGTATGCAATTTCACGCAGAAAAGTAGAACAAAAATAAATCACAACTAGGATTTAGTCAGCACTAATTTTTGAAGACGTTGACCATTAAACATCAAAAGTTCTACGAAGGAAATTGGGGTTGTTAGAGTACGCAATTGAGTATTAATTCCAATACCAATTCAAAAATAGATGAAATTTAATCGAAGAATTAGGCGCAAATTCACCACCCATTCACTTCAAACTACTTGGTCTCCTAATTGCAAATAATATAGTGAAATGTAGACTTATTTTTGGTTGTTAAATGGCTTTTAAATAGATTCACAGAACACATTGTTTTAATTTTGCACTCTGACATTATTGTAATAATTTATCGTGTCTGTCTCTTTCAATTCCAAAACTAACTTGTGTGAAATCAATTCACATTGTAACAAATCACGCAAATAACATATATAACATCAACGTGCTTAAATAAAATCACACAACAAATATCAACAAATTATTAGGTATGGTTTTCAAAGTTAATTAGTTTGTATAGACATATATAGTCCATTAAAATTGAATAAATTGTTTGAACATTCATTATCCTCGACATTACAAAAATTAATTATATGAAAAATCATACCTATAAACCTAATAAAGTAGAAAAAGGTTCTAAATTTTAATTTTTCTTTTCACATACGAAGACACACATATCTAGGCTAGATTCTAGTGAGGTGTGCGTGTGTTGGCCAAGCGGTAAGGGGTTAATGTCTAAGACCGAAGGTCTTGGGTTCGAGTCCCCTGTAACGCGGTCTTTAAATTTCTTTATTTAATATTGTTAATTTATATATAAAAAAAGGTTAGATTCTAGTGAAAATCGAAAATCAATTTTATTCCGTTAATTTTGAAGAAAGTATAATAATAATAATATTAATATTATTATTATTATTATTATTATTATTGCAATATATAAAAAGCAAGATTATAAAAGGAACATTATTGTGTATAGGGGTGGACACAAGGGAGTGCTTGGGGTTTCACCACACCAAACCAATTTTTTAACCTATATTTATTACTTTGGCAAAATTTTCAATTTTAGCTCTCAATTTTTTAATTTTTATTTTTGTGTACGTCCTTAATCGTATAAACATTATCATAGAGAAAAACATTATTTATACGTATTTCATTTGAAAAACGTCCATCAATCAACTATCGTAATGATGATCATTAATTATAAGAAGAGCAAATCTAAACATCAACATTATGTGAATCTAGTTGTTTTCGTTCTTATGACTTGTTCTTTTTAATAAAATGGGTCAATCTAGTTGTAAATCACAAAAATAATTAAACTAAGACATGTGGAAGTGGCAGGAATTTATTCTTTGGTTGTTTAATTTTGGTGTGTAGAGTTTGGAGAAGCAATAAGTTTTGGGTGGAGAAGTTGGACCGCAACTTAAACAAAATCCAAAGCCCATTTACTTAGGAGCAGGAGCACTCCAATTTCCTCAACACAATTAGCAATGCCATAACACAAGTCCCTTTTGGCTTCGTCGTTCGCAATCGATGCTGCTGATCCCATCCGTCATCGTCATCATCATCGTGCACTGCACAGAACTCAATTCAAACATAACCTCTGCCTACCCAAAGAGGTTAACCGACATTCCCCTAGGATGTTCCAAGGGCCAGGTTCATGTCATTTAGTCAAAACGGCCTCGCCTTCATATTTTATGCCTTTTTCTTTCAGTCGGTTCGGTTGCTTACCTGTGTCTCTGTCTCCTCTTCCTCTTCGCATCTCCCTTCTTCTCATCCACTTAAAACCCCACAAATATTTCTTCCTATTTCTTTCCTTTTTTCATTCTACTTTTATACTTTGCAAAGCTGATTCAGCTCTCTGCTTCTGTTGAGTTGGCGGCTACTCTTTTTCCTCCTTATATACCCTCTTCTTTGACAATTTTAATAAAACCCCAAGGTCTATTTCAGACATATATACTGCTCCTAAGATTACATCATTTTCTTCTTTTCTCAATTCTCCACGATTTCTCTCTCTCTCTTCCAAGGTTCCAGAAGGAACGACAGAGTCTTAATTCATCTTGATTTTACCAAATAGCTGCCATCAGTGAATTATTATTGGATTAATTAGGGCGAGATAGATTCATCGCCGATCAGTTTCTTGCGGTACATGTGCTTGATTAATAAGGTGGCGAATCGACAGGGCAGCGGCGACTTCGCCAGAATCCGGCCGACGTCTAACACTTCCTCCACCGCCTCCGCAACAGCCGCCGCTACCGCTAATGTTCAGACCAATCCTTACTTCCACGCGCAGCAGCAGCAGCAGCCGGATTACCTTCTGTCGGCGGTGGTGTCGCCGCCGCCTGCCCCATCGGGGCACGGCGAATTCGGTGAGATGTCGGCGATGGTGACGGCGCTCACCCACGTGGTCTCGGGGCAGCGGCAGGCGCCGTCGTTCGGTGGCTCCGGCAGCTTTAACCCCTCCACCGTTGATTCGCCTACCTCCGCTTACTCCTCGTCCAGCTCCGGCTCCTGGGCGGGCCAGAAGCGCCGCCGCCACCAAGATGACTCTTCCGACAGGGTTTATCGCGGCCTTGGCGAATCGTCTTCATCTGTTAAAGCTGGTTTGTTAATTACTCTGATTTTTGTTTTGATTTTGTGAGATTTGTAAAAATACCAAGAAATGTGGTGCAATGTGTTGTCATTTTCAACTCTTTCGTCATCTACTCTCGATCTTAATCCTCTCTATTTGAATATTAGTTTCTCAATCTAGATAAACATTTGAACTCTTCTTATTTTACTTTTATTTTCTATCTCGATTGTCAACTTGCGATCAAGATTAGTGCTACTGCATGTTATGAACAGTAATTTTTATAAATATCTGCATTTATAAATATATATAAATTAATTTTGATGTATATCCCTTCACTTACCTTTATCCAATCCTAACTTTCCAGAACCGGAGTGCGAAATGAGCACCGCAGCGCCAACCACCACCGCCGCCGCTGCCGAACCTCCGCGACAACCAGAATCCTCCGCCGCTCCGCCGGAAGAGGCCGGAGAAAGAAGGAGAAAATACAGAGGCGTGCGGCAGCGGCCGTGGGGAAAATGGGCGGCTGAGATAAGGGACCCACACAAAGCCGCCCGAGTTTGGCTCGGCACCTTCGAAACCGCCGAGGCTGCCGCCCGAGCCTACGACGAGGCTGCGCTCCGCTTCCGAGGCAACCGCGCGAAGCTCAACTTCCCCGAACACGTGAGGGTGCTGCCGCCACCCCAGCCCTCGCAATCCACACAAATAGCCGCCGCGGTGCGCCCCGCCGCGGCTCCGCCGCCGTTTTTCCAGACCGACGGCAGGGATTACTGGGAGTACTCACAGCTGCTGCAGAGCAGCGGCGATCTGCAGGCGCCGCAGCAATCGACGGCGAGTTTGTTCGATCAAATGTTCTACGCTTCGTCATTGGCGGGATTGTATACGTCATCGTCTTCTTCATCTCTCCAATCTCAGCATTCCTCATTTTTCTCTTCGCAAACTTCCCAATATCCTATGCTGTTTTCGAGCGGTCAAACCATACATTTCACGCCGCAGGAAGATAATCAGCAGACTCGCGGCGGCGGGCGCGGTGCCGGGGATGCCAGCGGCGCGAGTCTGCCGGCGCCACCGTGGACTTCCAGCCATTATCCTTCTTCCTCTAGTTCTTGATATTTTATTTTTTTTTTGAAAAAAAAAAACTTCATATACACACACAGACACAGCAATCAGCATGTATTCATTTTTGCTGTTTTATTATTTTTATTTATTTTTTGTAGGCTTCTAAAATTTTGTGGAACATTGGATTTAGATTAGGCACTTCGGTTGGAATAATTATACTTTTATTATTACTAGTATATTGTTTATACTAACAAATAATTAAAGCCGCAGATTTTTAGAGATGCAGGTGAAGATTTCAGAGGTTTGCTCTCGAATTTTATTTCGATTTTTTAATGCTAATATCTCCTCCCCAAAACTCGGAAAAAAAATTAATGCATAGATTTAATGTTGGGTAGGCTTAAAATAAAATATTACTACTATGTTTAACCGAAGAATTATTAGGAAAAAAATGAGAATCAGAACAAAAGGTTTGGTGCCTATGTCTATGTTGTCCCTTCAATGTCCAAATCAAGAAACGTGTAGAAGCAGCGGGTTGCTGTCGTATTTAATATAATTCCATTAATTCTGTAGTTTATATCGATATAGTTTACGTTTTGTATTCTTTATTTTTATTTTAAAGAAGGAGACGATAGGAATTGAATCACGAACCTCATTTTTAACATATAAAAAGCTCATTGTTTGCATGTTCTCATGCCTAGAGACATGCATGTATAGTTAAAAGATACTGTAAAATAAGATGGTAAAAACTTCGATTGCGGATTCCTACCATAATTAAAGATGTAAAAACCGAGTAGTCTTTGTATATCGATATTGTGGTATTTTGCTTTTAGAAGTGATTTAGTATTAGAGCAAGTAAATTTGTAATTATAAGCCACTAGTCTATAGCCAGTCGAAATTCGACCAGACTTTAAATTATGATTTAAATATTTATATTATTTTTATATAATATAATTATCTTTTAATTAACTCAAGTTGTTATAATAAAGTTACATTATACTAATTTCAACTATCTTCGTTAATTAAATATTAATTTTTTGCTATAATAATAAAAATACCCTTTTATATAAATTTTGTACAATTTTTCTATATTTACGTATAAGAATTAATATAAGATCTCTTGTCATCTAAGCATCATCTCATCTCAAGTATGTAAGATCAGATGATCATCATGAACTCGAAAGACGATATCTGACTTTTGAACTCCAAACTTTTGAGCATTATCTCGTCAGGACCCTAAAATACTATACTTGACTTAATCCGTCAATCGTATCAACATCACTATCTGATGCTTCAGGGCTGACTTTGAGATTATACAATCTGAAGCTTGTTAGATCATAACTAACTTTTAAACATTATCTTGTATGGAACTTGAAAAACCATAACAGGCTTTTGTGCATCATCTCATTTAGATATTAAAATACCTGAGTTTCAAGCATCATGTCGTTTAGAGTTTGAAATAATAAAATTGGCTTGTGAGCATCATCTTATTTAAAGTTGGAAAGACCATAATTGAGTTATGAGAATAATCCCGTCCAAGGCTTGAGAAAATTGATGTGATGTTCAAATTATATCATATCAATTTATTTAGTATTTCAATTGATAAATTTTCATAAAAAAATCAATGTGTAATCCAAAAAAAAAATAAAAATTATGCAAAATATCTTATTTTATCATCAAATTAAAATGAAGAAATAATTTATTTAATCACAAGTATTTATTTTAAAAAAAAATATATAATTTTTTATTTAGCTAAATAAATTTGATCAACTTTTATTGACAAAGTAATTCTAATTGTATTAATCTCAATCACTCCAATTAAATGTGGGCTTTTGGTTTGGAGTGCAAGAGCTTCCTTTTATATAGATTTTATTTTGGTGAAATCTCATAAAAAATCAAAGTGGGGTTAGAAGATTTAGATAAATAAGAATGAATAAATACGAAAATGTTTGGAGAATTAGGATAATAAATATGGTGATGTCACATAGGAGTATTCCATTTTTATATTAGATATGTGATTATTTTAGTAGTTATTCTCGTCCTAAACTCATATAATAATATCAACTAATTTCTCGAATTTGTTTAAATTTATAAAATATGTACATAAACAATAATTGGTTAATAATCTCGATAAAATTTCAAACAATAAGAACCCATTTATTTCAAATATATTTAAAAATATTTTTATTATTTTTTCAAAGTTAAGTATCTTTTGATTTAGATTTTTAAATGGTAAAGTTTAATAATTATTTTATTTAAATTTTGAATTGTGAGATTTAGTATAAATTCAATATATATGAGAATGTGTTAGATCAATTCGAGGATGATAATTTATTTGAAATTATTTTTCACGATGAAATTAAATTGAAGAATCTATTTATTTCATATATATCTTAGTATTTTATATGACCAATTTAAATTGAATAACTTGTTTATTTAAAGGGTTAATTGCCGCTAAATTCAAAAGCTTTTTGAGAATTCGCGATATTAATTCTGACCAACTTCCAAATCGGCGTATGAATACATGAATTGCGAATTCGTTCTTAATATTCCCAAAAAAAAAAAAACCCTCAAATTAAAGGTGACGTGGACTACCGTAAATACAGCGTGGCATAGTTGGCGGTGCAAGAAAACGACGTCGTTTCTTTTAAAACAATACGACATCGTTTTGATTTCCAACAACAATTAAAAAAAAACTTTTTTTTTTTTTTTTTGCAGAAATCTCTCTCTCTCTCGCACACCTTACTCACCGAAAAATTTGCAAAATTTTGCAGCTCGCACACCAACAATCGTCGGTTATCTCACACACCAACAATTTCTCTCTCATCTCTTGCCTGATTCTCAGTCCTAGGGTTTCGATTTGGGGATGGAGAAAGCCGGCGGTGCAGCAGCAGAAAACCACCCACCGCGCACTCTGCAAATCGCGGGTCCTAGGGTTTCGATTTGGGGGTGGGAGAAAGTCGGCGGCGCAGCAGCAAAAAGCCACCACCGCCGCTCTGCAACGCGGCCTCCCTTCCTTCAACTCGCCATCCCAAATCACGGCCTCCCTCTTCAAATCGCCACCTTCAAATCACGGCCTCCCTCTGCAAATGGCGGCCTCCCTTCCTTCAAATCTCTCTCTCTCTCTCTCTCTCGCAGATACCTTCTTTCGATTTTGGGCGTCGGCGGCTATGTTTGGGGATGGGGGTAGATGGAGGAGGCGAAGGGGGTTTGGGGAAGGAGGTAGGCTTGGGGGGTGTTTGTAGGCTGGGAGTTTGGGAGGTGGCGCCGAGGGTTTGGGGAGGTGGTGGTCGGGGGGTTGGGGAAGGGGGTAGGTTTGGGGGTGTTTGGGGATGGGGTATTAGGGTAGGTGATTTTTATTTTTTTTAAAATTAATTATAAATAAATAAAATTATTAAAAAATTAAAACAATGACATGTCATAGCTGATTTGGCATGAAATTGACATGTCATAGGTATTTGCTATGTCATCTCGCCGGATTTTTTAATTTTGGGAACATTAAGAACGAATTCTCAATTCATGTATTCATACGCCGATTTTGAAGTTGGTGAGAATATCGCGAATTCTCAAAAAGCTTTTGAATTTAGCGGCAATTAACCCTTATTTAAAATACACTGAAGTATTATTTTATGTATTTTATATGACAAAATTCAATTGAAGAACCTATTTATTTCAAAAACATCTATACTTTTATTTAGGTTTGCAAATATGAAATCTAATTACAATTTTTTAAACTTTGAATTATGAAGTTTAATATAAATTTAATGTGAAAAAACTATTGCAACTATAAAAAAACTATTTATTTGAAATACATATTATAAGTATTTCTTTATCTAGATTTTCCCATGATTAAATTTAATAGAAAACCAATGTGAAAAAGATAGATGAGCTAATGTATTAATGGGAGATTGAGCTTTTTATTTGGGTTACAAATTGATGAAGTTTAGTATAAAATCAATGTGAGATAGATGGAAACAAATGTAAAAATGTATGGTGCAGACCTTGGAGAAACATCGATACCTATCAACAACGTATAGTTTGGACGAGGTGGATTGGAGTACCTCTTCATGCATGGTGCCCTAGATTTTTTAACCTTGCATGTTCGAATTTTGGCCTTGTACTCAAGATTGACGAGGGCACGAACCTTAGAAACAAACTCGATGAAGCGTTCGTCCAAGTTTCTACCGGACTGCAGTCCGTGGACAGAATCCTCAAGTGCAAGATCGAAGGAGTATGTTTTCAAGTTCGTGTGGAAGAAATGGCTGCTCAGTTGAAACCACCTTCAGAATTTGGGAGCGGACTTGAAGCTGCAAGCTCAAACTCGGAATGGTCTTGGGAGGAAGGTTCGATGTCGCCGGCGGTGGCCCACATCGACGAGCCCAGCGAGTCAGATTCCCAAGGAGAAGACGTTTCATGTGACCAAGATGGCGGCTGCTCGGCTCTTGTGTCAGTTAATGAAGGAGTTTCTGTTCCCAAGATGTTAAAAGGAGGGAAGGCGGCTGGGGGTGTTCTGCGAGTTTCATCATTTGAAACCAACGTCTCTGAGTTGGGCCTTGGTCAAAATCAGAAAGCCTCCCTTGAACTTAGGCCCAATGGGCCGATTCAGTGTTGTGAGCTGCTGGCCCAAAAAGCCTCGGAAGATACCCAAGCCTTTTCGGTGGTCCCTGATTCCTTAGACGGAGCAAGACAGACATTGGAACATCCTCTTCCCATTTCTTCGGCGCCGTCCCAATCTCTGCAACAAAATGTGCCACAACACACAGGTGAGGAAATCTGCAGGAGCAATAACGCTCCACCTGAAGAGGAGGAAGCAGGTCGGCCTTCTCACAAATCGGTGGAGGGTTCTCAGAATTCAAAGGGGATTTTTCAGGGGGGCGACCAGATCTTTAGGAACCAAAACCGCGGCAAGATCAACAAGAAGAGGATGAAAGTGCTTGCAAGGGAGAAGGAAAAGGAATCATGGGGAAATTTCATTGCTCAGATTGAATCAGATCATGGATCAGGTCTGGAGAAGGAAAATCAAATTAGGAAACTCTCTGAACCAAGGCAAGAAACTCTATCAACAAAAAGGCTTGAAGAAGGTATGAAAATCTGGAATTTTGGTAAATCTCTTGGACTTTCTAGCAAGATTCCGGATGAGGATATGGCGGCTCAATTCACTGCACAAAAAGAGGTTTCGCGGCTAGGAGAAAAAGAAATTATTCATTAATGAAAGTCCTTTCTTATAACATTAGAGGCTTGGGAAGCTCGGCCAAGGAAAGAGATATCAGAGACACTGTCGGGCTGCATAAAATCGATTTTTGCTGCATCCAGGAAACAAAAATGGAAGACCCGTCCAGAATTGGAAGCATGATGTACTGGGGTTCCGATTATACAGAAATGGCTGCGAGGAAGGCGGATGGCAGATCAGGAGGAATCGTTAGCATCTGGAATAAAGAGAGATTCGCGGTTTCAAGCAAATGGGACATACCGGGTGCCGTGATCGTGAATGGAATATGGAAGGAAGGTAACTTTGATTGTTGTATCATTAATATTTATGCCCCTATTGATAGTGCAGAGAAGAGTTTTCTGTGGGACTTGCTTAAAAATTTGGTGAATCAGAATAAGGATAAATGTGTCTGTTTGATTGGTGATTTCAACTCCATTAGAGAGTCCAGTGAGAGAGTTGGTAGAGGGGAGCTCTATGGCAGAGCCGACATGAGACGTTTCGATGCTTTCATCCGAGAAAGTCTGCTTGTCGAAATCAGGACTCAAGGTAGGAATTTTACTTGGTATCAAGCAAGTGGTGGTTGTAAGAGTAAGCTCGACAGAATTTTGGTCAATGATCAATGGATCCGATCTTGGCCAGTAACCGCTGGTAGATGCCTGCAAAGAACAGTTTCTGACCACTGCCCGATCTTTCTCTACACTAAAATGGTGGACTGGGGACCGAAACCCTTTCGGTTCATCGATGCTTGGCTTGGGCATGATGATTTCATCAAGGTCGTGCAAAAGGTGTGGGACGAAAAGAATTTCAGAGGATGGAGTTATTTCATTTTCAAAGAAAAACTTAAGGAATTGAAACTGGCCCTGAAAGATTGGAATAAGAATACATTTGGGAACATCGACCACACCATCAATTCCTTGAAGGAGGAACTCCAACATTGGGATACAATCGATGACGCCTTTGGCCTTGAGGAGCAGGAGATTATCAGCAGAAACGAAGTTAGAGCTAAGATCATCTTACACACAAAAAACAAGAACAGTCTACTGAAGCAAAAGGCAAAAATCAGATGGCTCAAAGAGGGGGACTTAAACTCAAGTTTCTATCACA
This sequence comes from Salvia miltiorrhiza, assembly GCF_028751815.1. Lineage (NCBI taxonomy): Eukaryota > Viridiplantae > Streptophyta > Magnoliopsida > Lamiales > Lamiaceae > Salvia > Salvia miltiorrhiza. Next base: position 44,757,170 of record NC_080388.1, on the reverse strand, counting down.
AGTGCATCGTGGGAAAGAGAAAAAAGAACGAAATTGCGGGACTGATGCTTGACAACCGATGGACTGAAGACCCGAAGGTCATCAAGGAGAAAACGAAAGAACATTTTGCCAATTTTTTCAAGAAGAAGAAGAGGATTCTACCGCTGCTCCCAGAAGATTTCACATGTAGATCCATTGGGACGGAGGATAAAATGAGACTGATTCAGCCTTTCACCGAGGATGAAGTTAAGGAGGCAGTGTCGAGCTGCGACGAAAGCAAGAGCCCGGGACCGGACGGTTTCAATCTTAAGTTTTGGAAAGCCTCTTGGGAGGTGATTAAGAATGACTTCATGAAAGTTATGCAGGAGTTTCACGCCAACGGTAAGATTCCAAGGGGAGGTAACTCGTCTTATATTGTCCTAATCCCCAAAAAAGATGACGCTTGCTGCTTGGATGACTACCGCCCCATCTCCCTTATTGGAAGCATTTACAAAGTCATTGCTAAGATTCTTGCCGGCCGTCTCAGTACTGTTATGGACTCCATCATTTCTGAAAATCAGAGCGCGTTCATTAGGGGAAGATTTATTCTGGATGGTGTTGTTATCTTGAACGAGGTCTTGGAGGAGGCTAAGAAGAATTTGAAAGGAAGGATGATCTTCAAAATTGACTTCGCAAAGGCTTTCGACTCGGTCGAGTGGGACTTTATAGACGTGATGCTGGAGCGCTTTAACTTCGATCCTTTGTGGAGAAGATGGATTCAAGGCTGTCTCTCTTCGGCCTCGGCAAATGTTCTGATCAACGGCTCTCCTTCGGGCGATTTCTGTTTGGAAAGAGGGCTTCGACAAGGAGACCCTCTTTCTCCGTTTCTCTTCCTCATTACAGCTGAAGGCTTGCAAGCTTTGATTGACAGAGCCTTGCTCAAGGATCTCATTCAGCCAGCGGAAATTGGGAAGGATAAGATCAAGATCACACACCTCCAATATGCCGATGACACCATCTTCATTCTGGCCGACAATGACAAGAATGCTGGTGCAGTTAAGAACATTATGTCCTTGTTCGAATTGTGCTCAGGTCTCAAAGTCAACTTCAGCAAAAGCAGCTTAATGGGGGTCGGAATTGACGAATGCAAACTTCAGAGGATGGCAAATGAGCTGCAATGCAGTGTTGGATCCATCCCTTTCAAGTATCTTGGAGTCAAGATTGGGGGAAGGAGTAAAAGTGTGATTAACTGGAACTACCTCATTGAAAAAATCAAAAAGAAATTTTATAGACTGGAAGAACAGGAAACTCTCGTTGGCTGGGCGTGCTACTTTGGTAAAGGCGGTTTTGCAAGCGATTCCTACCTATCAACTCTCCTTTTCCATTATTCCTAAAGCTACTGCTAGATCCTTAACATCCTTATGCTGTAGATTTTTGTGGGGAGGGAATGGGTCTTCGGGGTCGATTGCGTGGATTAAATGGCAAGATTTGTGTCTTCCTAAAAAAGAGGGGGGTCTTAGTTTTAGGAATTTTGTTATCTTCAATCAGGCCTTGGTGGGAAAATGGTTGTGGAGATATTTGGAGGGGAAAGGTTTATTTTGGACTAGAATTGTGAGGTCCATCTATGGAGAGTTAGAATGGGGGGATGAGGGTCTTCGGTTGTCGAGGCAAAGTAGAAGCAGAACGGGTTGGTGGGCAAAAGTTATTGCCTCCGGAGGGAGTTCAGCGAGAGGATGGTTTTTGGAGAATGTTAGGAGGAAAATTGGGAATGGACTGAATACGAGATTCTGGACACAGAAGTGGGTGGGGGAAAAACCTTTGAAACTCGTCTTTCCTAGATTATTTCACCTTTGTTCCAACAAGGAAATTCTTATTGGAGAGTCGGGGAAGTGGGAAGACGGACAGTGGGTGTGGGCCTTGACGTGGATAAGGGAGCTTCGGGAGAGAGAGAGTGGGATGGTGCAACAACTTTTGTCCTTTATCTCTGATTGTGCTGTGATTGCAGGTGAAGAAGATGCATGGGCATGGATAGCATCTCCGGCAGGGTGCTACACCACAAAATCAGCCTACTCGATCATTTTCGCGAAAGGTTGTGACACAGCGGCGTTACATTGTCCATCGGAGATGATTTCGAGAGTTTGGAAAACACCGGCACCTCAGAAAGCAATCATCACGGCCTGGAGACTTCTCAAAAACAGACTCGCCACCTGCGATAATCTTGAAAAGAGGAAGGTGACGCTTGGCGACGAAGAGGTTAGATGTAAATTCTGCAAAAGCCAAAGGGAGACGACTGACCATCTGTTCCTCCTTTGTTCGAAAACCGCGGAGCTTTGGGACGAGATTCAGAAATGGATGGGATTCACCACAGTTAGACTCAATACGGCAAGAAGACACTTCGAGACATTCGCTGACCTGGAAAGCGGAATGAAGAACAGGAAGTTTCTTATGACGGTATGGGTGTGCTCCATTTGGATGCGGTGGAGACGCAGAAACGAATGCAGATTTGAAGACGGTGGCTGGGATTGTAAAACTGTCTTGTCGAATATTAAGGTTAGGACTTGGAGTTGGAACAAAATCTTCGAGATTATTCCGAAAAACCTGAATTTTTCTGATTGGTGTACTGATAACTTGGTCACCAATCTCTTGTAAAACTTTTGCTGGTACCCCTGGTACCGTTTCATAATTGATTTCTTACTTGATCAAAAAATATATATATATATATATATATATATAGAATTGAGAAAAACAAATACTAAATTGTGAGAGTGTCACATAAGATAGAAAATAGTGGATAACTCTCCAATAGGTAGTTATATATATATATATATATAATAGATAGATTTAAATACAAATTTTAGTAAAGATCACCAATGAATTCAAACAATATATATATATATATATATATATATATATATAGGGTGCGGTTATAGTGAGAATCACACTTATCGTGAGAACATAAGAACCATTAAAATCAATGCATCTACTATATAAATTAATGCATTCGCTATTAAATTTAATGCATCCGAAAATAATGAATTTTTTGCTTCCTTCAGGATTCGAACCCAGGATCTGCATTCATCCACCAAGATGATGCATCCACCGTAGATCTTGATGATCGAATGGTTTAAAATGGTTCTCTGTTCTAATTTTATTTAGTGGTTCTTATTTGAACCTCTCCCTATATATATATATATATATATATATATATATGTATGCCAAGATCGAATGTTAGATCATTTTTTAACAATATAGCCTAACTGATTGCTTATTGATATCATAAATGTTTAGACTATTTAAAGTACGAAATATATTTATCTGTTTATTTATCCTCATAATGATAACAATCGTATATTATTATATTTATAATGGTTTTTAGATATATATGATTTTTAGATATTTAATACTATTTTTTAGATATGAAATTGATTAAAAATTAGAAAAAAAAATAATAATGAATGAGAATTGAGGAAAATTAGAATGGAGTGATTATATGACGCCACGTAGGATATGATTTATTTTGCTATTATATATAGGGCCAAGGTGCAGATTCCCCCCTGTAGTACACCCCCTAGAGCTTTTAGCCCCCCAAAGTCGGTCAAAGCGCGTTGACCTCCCCAGAGTCCCGGAAGAAGGGTGCAATTAAGTCCACTCGTTAGACGGCGGTAAACGCCGTTTTCTTTAAATTTTTCTTCTTCTTTTTTTTTAAAAAAGTTTCTAGTGGGCCCCACTCCCTCTCTCTCTCTCGCTTCAACTTGGCCTTCGTTCGTTCTCCGAAGCTTCCGTCGTGGCATCGATACTCCTCTGGATACCGATTTCGGCGACGCTCGCCACCTCCGACGACGGCGTGTAGATATTCAGATCGTCCTGAAATTCACCATCGCATTAGTGAAAATTAGTTCAGATACGAAAATTCAAACTTAGAGAGAGAGAGAGAGAGAAAGTTTCATTTCATACAATAATCGGACGATCGCCCCTGCCGCGTTTTCTCAAAATCGCTGCATCTCCGCTGTGAACCACAGCCTCTGCGCCGCTCAGCGAGCTCTACGGCAGCGGCGACCACGGCATGACATGATTCTCGGCCATCTCCTCATGCATTTCCAGCTTGGAGCCGGCGACGGACCACAACATCGGCGACTGGCAGATGCGGCACAACAGATTCAACCAATCAAACACCTTATCTGCAACCTCAAACTCCTTGTTGCAGATAAACCAATCAAGCACCAAATTGTAGCAGATAACATTAGCACTAATTTTATCAATCTTCATCTGTTTCAGCAATCCCAACTCATCCATGCCTTCCCCCCCCCCCCCTTTCACCAAAACCCTAATTACATTGAAGAAATCATCAATTTTTGGTTTAAAACCCAAATTTTTCAGATCATCCAAGAACCTCAAAATTTCACCACCACCACCGCCGCCGCCGTAATTCAACTGCCGACCCATCGTTGTGAGAATCAAAGAACAAACCTTTTGATCCAAATCGAAGCCTTTCTCCACCTTTAGATGAACCAGTAGAGGCCACCGGCGAGAATGATGGTGGCGGTGGAGAAGAGCGCATCGCGAATCCGTTGGAGAGAGAGAGGGAGTGGGGCCCACTAGAAATTAAAAAAAAAAGAAAAATTTAAAGAAAACGGCGTTTACCGGCCGTTTAACGAGTGGACTTAATTGCACCCTTCTTCCAGGACTCTGGGGAGGTCAACGCGCTTTGACCGACTTTGGGGGGCTAAAAGCTCTAGGGGGTGTACTACAGGGGGGAATCTGCACCTTTGCCCTTATATATATATAGATGACATTGGATTTCAACATCTTTTATTCAAAAAAAATTGGGTGCAATTAGTCTTATGGGTGAGATGAATTTGACCCACGCCCCGATTCACCATCCGAACATGCTATCCCTCCTTACTCTGAACCCTAATCTTCTTCCTGTTTTCTCCCATTCTCTCTCTCTACGCCCCTCCTTATTCCTGCACTCCATCCCCTCCTTCACCAGCTCCTCCGCCCGATCAAACGCTACCGCCACGTGCAATTCCGCTCACCCTTGGTTGCTCACCTAAGGTCATCGCACACACCTTCGATATCGATTTTCAGCCTCGACTCCAAGAGCAGGTCCCCCGCAAACCCGATGGCCTCACCTGCTCTTTCTTCCTCAAGGCATGTGCTCGCACATTAGCCCCGAGTGAGTCCTTCTAGATGCATGCGCACGTGTGGAAATTTGGGGATCTAGATAGCGCGCAAGGTGTTTGATAAAATGTCTAAGAGGGATATCGCATGTTGGAAAATTTGAAATTTTGAATTTTATTCAAGCATGGCAAAGGCGGCGTTGTGTGTTTCAGCACTTCAGTATTTCTTTCCTCATTTTTGCTACTGAAATTTACTGTTTATTCAGTTTTACTTCTTCTTCTTCGACTTATTTGGTCAATTAATTATTATCGTAATAAAAAGTAATTATTGATAAAAAAAATGTAATGTTTCAAAACTATAATATTTGTTCACGATAATTGTTATTTTTATTCCTGAGAACTTGCACTTTTAGTTATTTGGTAAAATAGATTGTCGTAAGAAAAAGTTACTATGGATACGAAGAAAGATGATGTTTCAACATTACATTTTTTCACGTTAATTGTTTTTTTTATTCACGAGTTGTTTTACTTTTAGTTATTTGGTCAAACAATTATTGTTGAAAGAAAAAATAATTATTAATATTAAGAAATGTAATATTTCGAAATTATTACCTTTTCAGATAATTGTTATTTTTTACTCACGAAAACTTGTACTTTTAATTATTTGGTCAAGTAATTATTATTCTAAGAAAAAATAGTAATTGATATGAAGAAATGTGATGTTTCAAAAAAAGCAGAAATAAATGGAACCATAGGGAAAAAAATGCTAAAAAGAAAAAAAATAATTATAAAAAAATAAAGAAAATGCTGAAAAAGTAACCATTAATATGAAGAAAGTTAATGTTTGAAAAAGAGCAAAAATAAATGGAAAAATAGAAAAAAAAAAGTTATTTTCTTTAGAGAAAAAATGTTTTAAATAGAAAAGAAAAAAAGAAAAATAAAGAAAAAACATTTAGTGGGTTTCAAACTCAGGTGAGTATAAGGTGAGAGTGATACTTAACCATTGCACCACAACCTTCGTTTTGTATTATTTAGGAAAACTGTTATTTATGTAAAAGTTCACGACCCACGCCCTAACCTATCTCACCCATACACACTCAGTCTCACAGGAGACTAACTATATCTTTTGCATTGCGTTATTTCAATATTATTTAATACATTCAATTTCTAGTCATTAACTATTTAAAGGATGCTTACTTTTGAATACTAGTTTTGATAGTTAAAAATAATAAAACTAACTCCTTATTTATTTAGACGGATTGAAACTTTGGGATATTTCAATACCCTTGATTATTTCTATCATTTAAAATTAATTTTGCTTTATTCATATCCCATTGAAATAGTGAGATTGGGAAAATCATACTCTTGAGGATAAAAATACTTAATCAATCATCTTATTAATCATGCAAAATAGCGGTCCATTAGTGGTTAAAATATGTCAAAATTGAATAGTACGCATGTAAATTATCACGTAGAGTTAGAGTTTTCATGTTACATTTTATGTATTCCCTGCATCCCATTATTGAAGACACACTTTTCTTATTGGGTTGTCCCAATAATAAAGACACACTTCCAAATAAGGAAAGAATTAGGACTTAACAATCATTAATTAATTTATCACTAATTAGGGTATAAAAGTCTAATAAAACCCTAAATTCTTTCTCCCTCTCTTGAATATTCTCACTCATCCTCTCTCTCTCTCGGCTCTCTTGGCGCCGCCACCGCCCTGACCACGGCGCTGCCGCTGCCCTGCCGGCGGTATCCACCCTCATCGCGCCCTCTCTCCCTCATCACCGCCGCTGCCCTGTCGAACATCAATCGGACCTCCGCAAGTGTCCCTTGTCTCGCCTCTGTCTCACCCTCTCTCTCTCGACGCCACCGGTCTCGCCTCTGTCTCGCCCTCTCTCTCTCAGCGCCGGAAGAACAACTGCAACGAGCCTTCTCTGGTCAAACAGCTGCCACCCATACCCCTATTTTCTCCGGCGAATCTTGGGGCTAGGGTATGCAGGCGCGGCGGATCTGGTTTTAGTGGCTAGAGATTTCAATTTCTTCCACCCATACCCCTTCTCTGGTTTGTAGGGCGGCGGAGTTGTCGATTTCTTCCATCAATGCTGCCGCTCCTGCCGGACTCTACTGCGGAGCCTCCAACCACTCGCCCACACACTGACAAGGGTAGAGGGCCGAGCCCTAGCCCCATCGAACATCCCTCTTTCTCCCCCCCTTCTCGATTTTGGTCCTCTTTTTGGTTCGATTTTGATTTTCATTTTTTGGTTAACATTTTGGTTCGATTCAGAGTTTCATTTTGTGGATCATTGGATCTTCGTTTTGGTTGAGATGGTCGAAGAACTCGGAGTCCGGCGGCAAAGATGGGGGTTGGAAAATCTCCCAATTCTGTTGTTTCTGCCGCCTCAGAGGTTTGGGGTGGCAGTGGGTGGACATGGGGGGCGGCGGGGTGGTGGAAGGGGGGTGGTGGGTGTGCGGCGGAGGACGGCGAGGGCGTGGTCGGAATTCAATTAAATATAAATTTTGAACCAAAAAAAAATTAAATCAAATAAATTTTTCAAAATTTTTGAAGTTAAAAAATTTAAATTCCAGCATAAACATTAAATAAATTCACTAAACTTAAACTAATCAAATACACTAATGATGTGGGCCACAACACTTTATCACCTAAACTATCTCACTTTATCACCTAAACTACCTCTCCTTAATCTCCGTGCCCAAATGAAGTGTGTCTTCATTATTGGGACGGAGGGAGTACAATATAAAAATAGTACCCATGTATAGGGATGTCAATCTAGCCCGAAATTCGTGGGCTGGCCCGATTAACCCACCATCCGAGAGGGTTAGGGTTGAATATTTTCAAACCGATAAAAGTTACAACCCGATTAACCCGTAATCGAATAGCCCAACACCTGATAGGGTCTGCCCGACTAACCCGATGGGCTAGCCCGAAACCCGAATACTTAATAATAAATATTTAGATATAAAAATAAAAAAATAACAAAATATTATAAAGTCTCATCATTTCACTTTTCTGTATTTTTAAGATGCTTTGATTCTACGAATTCAAACCATTGTTGGATATTTTATTGTTTTTTCGTTAACAAAGTTGAACATTTTATTATTACCAACTTATTTTATATGTTATATAATCTTGATGTTTTTTTCAATATCTTATATTTTTGCATTTCAGGCTTGCTATATAATTTATATCTTTGATTTCTATGTATAATTTATACATTATACATTAGATCATTAAAAATAACAAAATACAAATGATTATTTTATTTTTACGCATTTAAGCCGACTAGCCCGATGGGCTAGTTCGAAACCCGAACGTTTAGAGTTAGGGTTGAAAATTTATAACCCGCCAAAATCCCCAGCCCGATTAGCCCGCACCCGATTAACCCGAAACCCGATAGGGCTGGCCCGAAATCCGGTGGGCTGGCCCGATTGACATCTCTAGCCATGCATACATTGGCCGCTCGATTAAGGGTTCGCACCGGGCTTCAGTCTAGTGTAAGTTCCAAATTATTTCTTACACCTATACATTATATTAGGTTCAATTCAAAATTAGTTCAACTTAAAATGATTAGGCTAAATTAATACTGCAATATTGTTCTTCCCTATCTCCCCAATTTTCGGCTCCTTCGCGGGACCATATTGTGATACCGACACCACTGATACTTAAACTGTTTATTTTTCAGCTCATCTCACTATCTGATTTCGGATACGTGAACATGATATATACAAAAAGGAAAAAGAATTAAACTGTTTATTTTTCAGCTCATCTCCCCAATTTTCGGCTCCTTCGCGAGGAGATGCATGCGTGTTAGTGAGGGTTCATTAGTTGTTGTTGTTGTTTTTTTTTTTTTTTTGGGGGTGGGGGGGGGGGGGGGGGGGTCATTAGTTGTTAATTGCTTGATTACCTATTTGTTTCGTGGGTTGTAGACTTACGTATCTTTTCTCTTCTCTACTAGTATTATAAGTATTTTTCTTTGTGACATGTCCCGTCATGGGTGGTGGGACTCACTCACTTATATATTTAATCTTTGATTACACTAATGTATATCATGTTTTGTCTTGCAAATACTATGACCAATAAATACATTTTGTCGCTATATGTAATCTCTCAAAATTGTTTCATTTCAACTACGATCTTCATATTTTCTAAATATTAAAAATTAAAGAATAATTCATCGGTTTAAATAATATATTACTATGACATAAAATGTAAAATACTTCATATGTCCATGAAATGTTGTCATAATTTGTCATTTTGGTCCGTCCACAAAAATTGTTCTAATCCACTTTTAGTAAATTTGTGAATCCGTTCTTCGATTTCTCCACTCACTAACATGTGCACTGCATTCTTCACTCACTAACTTATTAAATAATTCCATTTTTCTTCATTCGTGGGCCCCTTTCTTAACTAACTAAATAAACAACATAATTTTTTTTTAAAATTCGTGTCTTCTTTCCTTAGAGCATCTCTAACCCAAACCAAAAACCTAAAATTAGGACTGGGAAGTTCGGGATCGGGTATAGGGTACCCGATTACCCGACCCGAAAAAATTGGGTATTGGGTACCCTATACCCGAAAAATTCGGGATCGAGGTCAGGGTCGGGTATTTAGGGTGTGAAAAAATCGGGTATCGTGTATACCCGATCGGGTATCGAGTATACCCGAATTACCCGATTTTTTAATTAATAAATTTTAAATTATATAATTAAATTTATATGAAATTAAAAGTCAAAACAACTTAAACTAAGCTGGCAGTTGCTGCCCACTGCCGTTCCCATTTGAAATTGAAGTCCCAATCCCAGCCCTAAGTAATCCCCCCCTGCCGCCGCCGCCGCCCCCACTCCAGGGCAGAAATCCCTCCCGTCTCTGATGAGTCGGCAACCCAGCGGCGCCCCTCGCCACCCATCATCGCCCAGACCAGAGCCAGTCGCCGGTGAGGAGCTCGCTCCCTGTCCCACCCAGCCACGACCCTCGCCCAGTCGCCCCTTCGTTCCGCCGCCGTCGGGTCGCCGAGCTTGTCGCCCCGCAGCAGCCGTGCCGCCAGTGGAGCTCCGACAACGCCACTTCTTCTACGCCTTCTCTTCTTCTTCTTCTTTTTTTTTTTTTTAAATACAGATTTTCTATGTTAATGTTGAATTTGCTGCTTTGAATTTGGTCATTGTCTCATTGAATTGGAATTGATTTGTATGATTTTCTTGATCCGTATGAATTTCGGCTGAATTTGCTGATTAGCCTCATTTGAATTTGCTGCCTTGCTGTTGCTTTGAATTGGCTTGGTTTAGGGAAATGGCTTAAAATAGAGGGCACATTTTTGAATTTTTTTAAAAAAATCAGGTATTAGGGTACCCGAATACCCGAGTCGGGTACCCGATTAAGAAATCGGGTTCGGAGTCAGGTATCAATTTTCAATCTTATTCGGGGTCGGGTACCCGATTTTTTCGGGTAGGGTACCCGATCCCGACCCGATTCCCAGCCCTACCTAAAATAGAGTAGAATCTTTGCTCCAATCCAACACCAAAACTAGCTCGGTCACTAAAATTGTAATTTGATCCCTCATATTTTTAATTATTCAAAACTAAAAAATGAAAGAAGAATATTGGAGATAGGCATGACATATGAAATACCATACGAAAGCAGTAGGCTAAGTTTGAGTTAAATTAATTATTTTAGTTAAATTTGGTTTGTTAAATATAGACTAATTAATCATTTTTAATTAAGTTTGGTCTAATTAAGAAGGGAACAAGGCATGGGATATGTAGAAAAATGACTATTTATTTTATTAAAATATTAATTAATTATATAAAAGTGTTGATTACAAAATTTTAATATAATGCTCATATTATAATTTAAAAATACTTTATTTTGTATAAAAATATTCATTATAAAGATATTATGGTCTAATGTGCAATTTTAGAAAATATATAGGTGTGATTGTAAAAGTATAAAAGTTAATATTTGAAGAAATATATAAAGAGTATACTTTTAAGTTTGAATTTAAGTTTGTGGATTGGAGTAAAATTACTATTTGATGTGAGACATACTGAAAAATGGGTTTGAATTTGAGTTTGTGGGTTGGAGATAGCCTTAGGACAATAAAATTACAAAATAATAATAATGTATTAAAATAATATGTATGTAATTTTTAAAATGTCATGAGAAGAAATTCTGAACTAAGTTTAATGGATGTGATCATGTGATCAGAACTAATTTAGTATAATAAATAAATATAAATTATAATTATATTCTGATCACGTAATGAGAGGTGGTATAACACAATATCTCACGGATTTGTACATACATATTATTTATTTTTAGAAGAATTTTATGTTTTGAAGCAAATAATATATATATATATATATATATATATATATATATGAGTTAATATATAAAAGTATCCACTTTCATATTGTAAAATTAAAATCTAGCCTATGAAATAAAAACATTAAAATATGACTAGTTTTTGTGTAAAAATACAAAATTGCCCCCCACTTAAAAATTGTAAAAAATAGCCGGTCACAATTCACACCACACCTTCAATCCTCTCTCTCTCTCTCTCCCTTCGGCTCTCCCTCTCCCTCTCGCCACCCGTCCGCCGCCCGTCCGCAGCGCCGCGCGGCCACTCAATCTCCGGCAGCACCGCACAACCACCACCACCGCGACGCACAGCACCTCTTTCTCATCTCCTCCGGCGACCACAACTCCTGCTACAGCCGCCGCCCTCAACAACTCTCCATCTCTGCTCGAGCTCCGGCGCCTGAGCCCTAGCTCCCCCAAATCCAGTCGCCCTCACTCCTACCCTTATCTCTCTCTGGCGAAGAGAAGCCAGATCCGTTGGCCATCCAGATTCAGGCAGATCTCTCTCGATCTCTCTCTCAATTCGACAGATCTCTCTCGATTTCTCTCTCCCTCGACAGATTCTTTATAATTTTCTAGTTTCTCTCTGTGTTGGTGGAGGTTTTGGAGCTGGTGGAGGTTTTGGTGGTGGAGGAGGTAGGTTGGGATCTGTTGCCTCTTCTGCAGATCTGTTGGGGGACGACGATCCCTCCGCCGCGGGATGGATGATACCGGCAATGAGATCCGGCTGCAGGGGGACCATCGCCGAGTGCCTGGCCGGCGGAGACGACAAGTTCGAGCTCGAAAGGCGCAGTGCAGCAGCGAGCGGAGGAGCGGCGAGCGCGCGGAAAGGCGCAGTGCAGCGGTGCCGCTCAGAGGCGACGCGTTTTCCCAGGCAAAAAAACCCTAGTTCCATATCTGAATAATTTTGGGGATTTTTGTCTTAATTCCCTGAAAAAAAACTTTAGATCTGAGACGTATGTGAATGATTTTCATTCTAAGATCTGTTGAGATTGTTGATTCGGAGATTGAATGCTGAGATTGTTGATTCGAAGGAATTGTTGTATTTTGATTGTAGATTGAATTGATTCAGATAATATTTTGTTGTATTTTGATTGTTGATTTAGAGGAATTGATGTATTTTGATGGTAGATTGAGTTGTTGTATTTTGGTGTTGCACACAGTTTGATTGAGCTGTATAATTAATTTTTTAATGTTCTTATATTCACAACCAAATTTATGAATTCACAGCTTAATGTTTTTGAATTCACGACCAAATCTATGAATTCACAACTTAATATTCTTGAATTCACAACCAGATCTATTAATTCAAAACTAAAACTCGAATTCACAATCAAAATAAATTCTAGTTTTAGTTGTGAATTCAAACTTTAAAAACTCAAATTCACAACTACTTGAATTCACAACCAAAATAAATTCTAGTTGTGAATTAAATTCAGGTTGTGAATTCGACTGATTGTGAATTCACAACCAACATAAATCTGGTTGTGAATTAAATTTTGGTTGTGAATTCGTTTGTTGTGAATTCACAACCAAAAAATTCTAGTTGTGAATTAATTTTTGGTTGTGAATTCGACTGGTTGTGAATTAAATTTTGGTTGTGAATTCACAAACAAAAAATTCTGGTTGATAATTCGACTGGTTGTGAATTCTCAATTCACAACCAGTGTGAATTCACAACCAAAAATTTTTGGTTGTGAATTCACACTGGTTGTGAATTGCGGGATTTTTTAAAGGGGTGATGTAAAGTGGCCATTTTTTTAATTTTTAATGTGGAAGGGTATTTTGGTAACAATGGCCATTTTTTTATGTTTTTATTTTAGTGGACAATTTTTAAGTTTACTATTTCAAAGTGGCCATTTTAAAAATCCACGATATATATATATACATATATATAAACAACTCATATCAAACTTCTGAACTCAAAGTCCCAACCTGGCTAGTTCCTCACCGTTGACACAAGGCCTCCTTAACTGTATACTTATTATATACAGTCTCCGGCATATAATTGATCCACTAATTAATAGTAATTGTTTCTTGCCCAACTTCTAAATAATAATAAAATTTTAGGGTAATTGTAAGTACGTCATATACACTTATCTCTGTCACACGATCAATTACTTAGGGGTGAGAATTAAAATTATCCACTAATTCACAATTTTAGGTGGATCAAGTGTGTTAAATCAGTTCAATTCAAATTTTCAATTTTCTGAATTTGTAATTTTCGACGGGTTAGAAGTGTGTCAAATCATTTCTGTTAATTTTCGACGGCAATTTTACTTTGCAATTTTCAACGGATCAGAAGTGTGCCAAACCAGTTATGCCAAACTCTAGTCAGTTCTGACTTTGCAATTTCAGGTGGGTCAATAATAGTGTGTCAAACCAGTTCTACTAATGTCAGAGTGTCATTGATTTTCATTGCAAATTTTATCGCAAGTGAGTAATTTTCTATATATTCTCGTAAAAGTAGATATTTTCCATATATGCCATATCAAAAGTGAGTAATTTCCCCATTAACGCTTTCTAATGCTACATAATGCTCGACATTTCTTTTATGGACACCAGTTACATTGTAATTTGTCATTTTAGTTATATTATTAAGTAGACATATATACAAAACGGAATACAACATGAGATTCACCACATAATTTTACATAAAGTAAAGTTCCATGATTCAAGATACAAAAAGTGTAGTTCCGAATATTAAAAAAAAAAAGAAAAAAAAAAAAAAAAAAAGAGAATTCCCTTCTTGCGTACGTTCTATGTCTTCGGTTGTTACTCTGTAACGTTTACGTTAGTCCATTTTTGTACGCAGGTTCCGTTGTTTTCTTTATATATATATTTTATAAAGCTGAGGTTTTATTTGTAATATAAATGTATTTTGTACGTATGTTGGATGTGTGAAGCATCGAACGATGGAAACATGAAAAAGATGTACAAAAATTGATATGTTGTGAAAGGAAAATGTTTAGAAATATTTTCTTAGCATATAGCTAGCAACCTTGAGATGTTCACTGTCCCTTGTTTCGTTATTAATGTTTAGAAGGCGTGGAAGAAACAAATGCTTGCTCACTAAAATGCGACATATAATATAATTGAAATAAAAGGAAATTTGGAATTTTTCTACCAATAAAAATAAATTACTTTAGGACATAGAGTTTCATGTTTTAATATGCGTTTGAGACAACTAAGAAATGGTGTCAACGAAACATAAATGAAGATGAGACAACACAACCATTGTCAGTTTCTATCATTTTTCCCTTTGTTGTTTATCCAGGAAATCATTTGCTACAAGTCACCTTGTTTGAATATTTGTATTGAAGAAGCCAAGACATAAAATTTGATAAAAGTCAAGGCATTCATAGGGTGTTTGGCTAAGTTTATATTAGACAATTTATAAATTTTAATAATTTATAAGATATTTGAAGAGTTTATAACATCGAATGTATCAAGCGCTTATAAATATGTTGTCGAATAATTGAGCTTATAAGTTAGAAAAAGAATTATGAGCTGAAGAGAAAAATCATAGTTAGAGAGCGAACATTGAAGAGATATGAAATTGTAATAGTATATGATGGTAATAATAAATAATAGTAAAATTATTTTTGTAAAAAGATTGTTCCTTATAAGATTTTGAAAACATAAATCCGATTGAGGAACTCATTTTTACAACTTATAATTTGTTTAGCAAATTATTTTGTTGACACCCTCAAGTGCTTAATTAATAAAAGCTCCTATAGACAACCTATAAGTTGTTTTAAGTAACTTATAAACTTAGCCAAACACTCACTCAGACATATTTAGACATATAAATATACCCACACACGTGATATCAGAATTACAAATGCCGTTGGGCATTACCGACGAACCGGCAATGGCAGTACTAATCGGCATTAATGCTGATGAAACAAAAATCTTCATCACATCTAAAGCAATAAACAACACATGAATTTACGTGGTTCGATCATGAAGATCTACATCCACAGGCCTTCGGAGTTTTTTCACTATGCTTCGTTTGTTTACATTTTACAAGTTGAGCTAAGAAAATGAAAAAGTCCCTCTTAACTAATGACAACAACTTCTATTTATAGGCATAGGAATAAAACCTAAGGCCTTTTGGGCTCATTAACTTAGAAAATTGGGTCTAAGGCCTTTTTTACATTAGCCTTGGTCTTTGGCTTGAGTCACCTGCGCTGGGAGCCAAGTTACTTCTTGATTGATAAAAGCAGCCCTGTTAGGTCAGTGCGGTACCAAATATTCGAAATAATAATAATAATAATAATAATAATAATATTAATAATAATAATAATAATAATAATAATAATAATAATAATAATAATAATAATTAGGTGAAATATACCAATACTGCTAAGCACAGCGCTGGTGGAGGATTTAGTCCTCATCAGCAACCTCCCCCCCCCCCCAATCTGGTTGGACCGGGTCCTCTTCGTGTTCAACCAGTGAAGTGTTGTGTAGAGTCAGCGCTGTACTGCTCTCCCAAATCGGCTAAGCATACATTTTCCCCTCCCTGTAACTCATTGGATAAGAACTGTCAGTTTTGCAAAATAGTAGAGACAAAGTGTTTCAGCGTTGCAAATGAACTAAGATAAGAAAGATAATATTTTTTTCATTTTGGTTCTTTGAACATCATCAAAGATGACAGACTTTTGTTCATTCAGGCGCATAAGAAGACCAATACATATATGTCACCGTCGGGTGACTTAGAGAATAATACTGAGAAGTGGCTTAATATAACCCTTGCTAAGGAGTAAATGTGTACTAAGAAGTGGCTGAGAGTGGCTTAGACTTTCTGAGAACGGCTTAGATACTCTATGCTGAATACGGCTTAGATATTCTGTGCTGAACACGACTGAGATATTTTGTGCTGAGAATGACTTATATGATTAGCGCTGAGAATGACATAGATAATCTGCGATGAGAATGACTTAGATAATCTGCGATGAGAATGACTTAGATAATCTACGCTGCGAATGACTTAGATAATCTGCGTTGATAATAACTTAGATGTTCTACGTGGAGCATAAATAACTAACGAGGTAGTGTTTAACTTTCACGGCTTACAGTTCCGCAATGCGGCTGAGTTGCCATTTAAAGCTCTTCCATCCGCAACGCGATTGAGTTGCCATTTAAGGCTCATCCCTCCGCAACGCGGCCCTGTTGCCATTTACGGCCCGACCTTTTTTGCCAATGTTTCGGCCCCTTTGGTTTACAGGCCCTTTTGCCAATGTTACGACCCCTTTTGCTTTACAGCCCCTTTTGCCGATATTATGGCCCCTTTAAGTTTTTGAATTTTTTATACCCCTCCCACCTTCCACCTCTCATATCCTATTTTTTTGGAATAAAATATTCAAAAACTTAAAGGGGCTTTATTCCGACCGGTACTATTCTGGGCACGGCCAAGTTATAAGTGGGGCCCTTATTCCAACAGTGCACGACCAATGAAAGTGGGCTCAAGTTAGGAGAAATCCGGCTCCACGCAGTGCGGCAAATGTGGGCGGTGGTAGTATGCCTCTGGCATGCCTATGACCATTTGGGTACGCTGAGTGTGGATGAGGGCAGGGTAGGCATGTGCACGTGACACCGAATGGGGGCACAACCTATTGATCGACTGCCCATAACCAATGATATACGGGCACAACGAATTTCCTTGAACCTATGAGCGATGACTTTGTCCAGACTTAAGGAGATTGTGCCCAGAACAGGTTATCTTTGCTTTTAATATTTTTCTTTGTTTGATTTCAGTTTTCTTGTTCTTGGAAAAAGCCGTTTGTCCCCAGCACATTGACCCAAGTGTGTGATCGTGACCGTGACAAGAGAGAAGAATACACCAACTCCTCGTGGAATCGACCTTATACTTACCGCTAGCGGAACCTAACTGTGGGCATAGGAAACTTATAAATTTATTTGCACGGAGAGTCTCCGCACAACGACAAGAACTAAATCTCTCCGTCACGGGGGCCCTAGGCGAAACGGAAAAAAATGGGCCCCTCTAAAAAATGAAGCTTCTAGCAAATTTGAAATAGTCGTACACCTGTAACATGAACTATAAAGTGCAATAAACTAGAAAACAATGATCAAATAATTATAGAAATAATTTAGATCTTTTAGCATTTTGAAAAGCAAAATCATCAATAATTTCTTAAAGATCAAGCTTTTCTAATACTTCATGTTCAATGCATAAAACTGCTAATCATTCAACCTTTCTTGAGACATGGTAGAATGTAAATATGATTTTATCAATTTTAATTTTGAAAATTTTCTTTTCGCTGAAGTTACAGTAATTAGTATAGTCAACAATACTCAATATGCTATAGAAACATTAGGAAAGCAACCTAAAACATGAGGTATACTGTGTAGATATGAATAATATATAGATATTTTTTTGGGGTAGAGCTAGTGTATAGAAACATTAGCTAGGGAACAAAAATAAAATTGAGAAAGTGAGAAAGAGACGTTGATGTCTTGCTGATTAGGAATAGTGTGTGTGTGTGTATATATATATATGAGAGGGATCTATGGAGAATTATATTTTTTGAGAGAATGAAGAATAACGAATAAATCTATAAATTTTACGAACAGATCAACATAACTAATGAACAAATGTATTCAGTAAATACGGTAAAAATAGTGAAAATCTCGCCCCTATCAGGATTCGAACCCAGACCAAAAATCTTATTCATACGATACATTGATTTATTCATCGAAATTATAAACTTATTCGAACGCATTCTCTATTCTCAAAATATTTAGCATTCTCCATGGATATATATATTTGTAATTGGGCTACTAATACTAGTGAGCTTTACATTTTTTGGGGCCCCTAAATTTAGGGGCCCTAGGCCATTGCCCCTTTGGCCTTACTAAGACCAGGTTTATCGGTATAAATTTTGAAGACTAGGTCGACTGCCACATCACTAATATGAAAAAAAAAAGAAATAACAATTAAAAGTGGGAGGACTAGAGGTGGTCGACCACTGGAAAAAATATACCGCTCTTGGTCTCTCTCTTTCCTAATATCTCATCCATTGATTTAGTGACGCTTGTTGACATATAATTGGTTCAGTAGATTTTATTTAGATAGTTGATAAAAAATCATTATATCATTTATACTCCCTCCGTCCCAGCTTTTAGTATCCAACTTTCTTTTTTTGGTCGTCCCACATTTTGGTATCCATTTCTATTTTTAGTAAAAGTAAGTGGGGCCCTTATTCCACTTTAATTATTTTAACTCTCACATAAAATGTGGGACCCTTATTCCACTCACAACACATCAATCACTTTATTAAAATCCGTGCCGTTCTCAACTGGATACCAAAAGCCGGGACGGAGGGAGTATAAAATATTAAAAAAAATTACCAAAATTTATATTTTTTTGTTCTCTTTAAATAGAGACCACTCTTGCTAGATTTCAACACACCTTCAAATTCTTCCATTTCCCTTCTGTACATATAACATCTAGTGTTTCTTTCTCTATTTTTCAATGGATCGAGGCAATAATTCTTTCTTCAACCCTCAAAATTTCAACCCCTCCCAAGACTATTATTCAAAGCTTACTGATATTCCAAGCTCTAATGAATTTCCAGAGTTTGATTATGCTATGAATTCAGAATTCTCACATAATCCAACCGATTCTCCTATTTATGAATATCACCAAACCTCTGAAAATTTTTCTGCAAACCTTCCAACAATGCGCAGAGTTGGACTGATATAGAAGATATATCACTAATGTCGATCTGCTTGGTGCTTTGTCAGTAACAATCCAATTGTTGGCACTAACCGAAATAGTAAGTCATTTTGGAAAAGTGTTGCAAATATGTATGAGCAAAGTCGAGCAGATAATCTAGAAATTGGAGGTCCAAGGTCCTTGGAATCATTGAGGCTATGTTTCAAACGCCTCAACAAAAATGTAACTCTGTGGGTTGCTGCATACAAGAAAGTATATGAGCGACGAACGAGCGGTCAGTCCAAAGAGGATATCGAGAAAACAATTCAAATAATTTATGGTAAAACTAAGTTTACTCACCATGAGGTGTTTGAAAAAGTTATGAGCAACTATCCGAACTGGGAACTGAAATTGGAAAGTACTGGTTACATACGACGTTCTCACCCAGACAACGAAGATAGTGTTGACGAAAGCCGCAGTAGCTCAAAAAAATCAAGGACAGATGAAGATGTGGATCCTACAACCGACTCCACTCCAGAAAATCCAGGTAGTGATGCTTCAAAATTTCATCGTCCTATTGGTAAGGATAAAGCTAAAGCTAAGGCTAAAAGAAAAGGAAAACAAACAGAATCACAATCTTCGATAGTTTCAGATGCTTTCACTGCTGAACTACGTGAAATGAGGATCACACGTGTAAAAGAAATGAAAACATCTACATTGAATACATTGATGAAAAAAATCCAGTTATCTCCAGAAGAAGAAGGTCTCAAACGTCGGCTAATGGCAGAACTTTATGGAATATAATCGAACTTATGATGCTTGTTCTTAATTATTGTGTTATTTAAATTATTGTTGTAGGGTTAATTTATGTAATTTCAATTTGTGCAATTTCAATGTAATTTCGTTTTGTGTAATTTTAATTTGTGCAATTTCAATGTAATTTCGTTTTGTGTAATTCCAATGTAATTTCAATGTAATTTCATTTTGTGTAATTTCAATGTAATTTAATTCAGCATTATTGTCACTACGTTTCCAAAAGCATTAACTTTCGGTGGTCATATACATGTGATTTCTGCATTATTATCACGACATTTTCAAAAAGTATTAACTTTTGGTGGTCATATACATGTGATTTCTGCATTATTGTCACAACATTTTCAAAAGCATTAACTTTCGGTGGCACCACCCATGTGATTTCTGCATTATTGTCACAATATTTCCAAAAACATTAACTTTCAGTGGCACCACCCATGTGATTTCTGGGTGCCATGTGATTTCTGCATTATTGTCACGATATTTTCAAAAACATTAACTTTCAGTGGCACCACCCATGTGATTTTTGCATTATTGTACGATAGTTTGTGTAAGATACCACGTGACACTTATCATGCTCTTGCTTATATATTTATCAATGTAATCTCCCAAATGGCAGAACAATTATCTCTTCTATACTCTTGATAGAAAAAATCCCTCTTCAAAAAATGGCCTCTAGTTTTAATATTGATGCTTCAAATTCTAGTGATGATGAAGCATGGGAACAAAGCGTTGCTGAACATAATCGCCAACTTGACCGCATCATTGAGGATGTTGTTACCCATGCCGCAAGTCTATCTGTACAACCTACCAATCAAGTCGTTAGAGCAACGAGACAGTATATTGAAAGAAAACATCGAAGATCGACTAAGACAGAATACTCGTCGAAGTGAAGATGGAGAGGAAACTAATGATTTCGTATACTCTACGAATAGGATTGCAAGCCTAGCGAGCTATATGAGAATTAGGTCCCAACTTCACAATAGAGAAGCTCACAACTTTCTATTAAATGACTTGATCGAGCATATATGGGAAAAGTTTGGAGATGATAATTAAATGCTTAGTATGTATTGTTTTTTTTCTTCGAGTTTGAATTGTTGTAATTTATATTTTTCGGTTGTCGTAATTAAAATTTTTATTATTTTGTTATTTTTTTCATTTTAATTTTTTTTTGTAATATTTTAATTTATATTTAATATTACTAAAATTATTATGATTAAAAATAATTATATATAATGCTGTGGTTGGGTGGTTGGGGTGGTCATTGATAAATCAACAAACATAGAGGTGGTTGGGTTGGGATGAATATTAGTGATGTGGAAGAGAGAGAAATGAATTAAATATTGAAGATGGTTGGATGGTTGGGTGGTTGCTGATAAATATAGTTTAAAGGGTCGGCCCTGGCCATAAGACCAAGTTTATCGGCCAGAAATGTGAAGACATGGTCAACCTCCATGTAGGTTATATGAAAAAAATTAACAATTAAAAGTGGTCTCCAAGAGGTGGTTGACCAGTGGAAAAATCGGACCAGCCTTGGTCTCTCTCTCCCCTAAAATCTAATTCATTGATATAGTGACACTTGTTGTTATATAATTGGTAGAGTAGATTTTATTTAGATAATTGATAAAAATCATTATATCTTTTATATATAATATTAAAAAAAACAAAAAAATTATACCAAAATTTATATTTTTTCATTCTCTATAAATAGATACCACTCTTGCTATATTTCAATACACCTTCAAATTCTCTCATTTATCCTCTCTACATATAACTTCTATTATTTGTGTCTCTATTTTTCAATGGATCGAGACGATAATTCTTTCTTCAACTCTCAAAATTTCAATCCCTCCCAAGACTATTATCCAAATCTTGCTGATATTCCAAGCTCCAATGAATTCCCAGAGTTTGATTATGCTATGAATTCAGAACTCTCGCATAATCCAACTGATTCTCCTATTTCTGAATATTACCAAACCTCTGAAAAATTTTCTGCAAACCCTTCCAACAATGCGCAAAGTTGGACTAATATAGAAGATATATCACTAATGTCTGTTTGGTGTTTTGTCAGTAACAATCCAATTGTTGGCACTAACCGAAATAGTAATTTGTTTTGGAAAACTGTTGCAGCTATGTATGAGCATAGTCGAGCAGATAATCCAGAAATTGGAGGTCGAAGGAGCGTGGAATCATTGAGGAACCATTACAAACGCCTCAACAAAAATATAACTTTGTGGGTTGCTGCATACAAGAAAGCATATGAACGACGAGCGAGCGGTCAGTCCAAAGAGGATATCGAGAAAACTACTCAAGCAATTTATGGTTAACCTAAGTTTAATCACCATAAGGTGTTTGATAGTACTGGTTACGTACGAAGTTCTCACCCAGACGATGAAGACAGTGTTGACGAAAGTCACAGCATCTCAAAAAAATTGAGGATAGATGAAGATGTGGATCCTCCAACCGACGCCACTCCAGAAACTCCATGTAGTGATACTTCAAAATTTCATCGTCCTATTAGTAGGGATAAAGCTAAAGCTAAGGCTAAACGAAAATGAAAACAAACATAATCACAATCTTCGATATTTTTAGATGCTTTCACTGCTGAACTACGTGAAATGAGAATCACACGTGAAAAAGAAATGAAAGCATCTACGTTGAATACGTTGATGAAAAAAAACCAGTTATCTCCAGATGAGGAAGCTCTAAAATTATTGTCACGATAGTTCCAAAAGCCTTTACTTTCGGTGGCACCACCCATATGATTTCTGAATTATTGTCACGATAGTTCCAAAACCCTTTACTTTCGGTGGCACCACCCATGTGATTTCTGAATTATTGTCACGATAGTTTGTGTAAGATAGCATGTGACACTTATCATGCCCTTGCTTATATATTTATCCATGTACTCTCTCAAATGACAGAACAATTATCTCTTCTATACTCTACATAGAAAAAACTCCTCTTCAAAAAATGGCCCCTAGTTCTAATATTGATGCTTCAAATTCTAGCGATGATGAAGCATGGGAACAAAGCGTTGCTGAACATAATTGCCAACTTGATCGCATCATTGAGGATGTGGTCATCCATGCCGCAAGTCTATCTGTACAACCTACCAATCATGCCGTTAGAGGAATGAGGCAGTATATTGAAAGAAGACGTGAGATAGGTCATGAAGGTGTGTTCGAGCAGTACTTTTCAGAAGATCAAATCTATCCCCCAGAATATTTTCGAACAAGGTTTCGCATGCGAAAGCCTTTGTTCGAACGTATAATGAACAAGCTCGTCGCCACCGATAGATTTTTTCAACAACGCCTTGATGCAGCTGGCCGTCTTGGTATGTCTCCAATTCAAAAATGTACTGCAGCTATGAGGGTGTTGGCATATGGCACCTCAGCCGATTTGCATGACGAATACTTACGAATGAGTGCCCAAGTCATTCGTAAATCAGTCATCAAATTTGTTGAAGGTGTCATTTCCAATTTCGGAGCTGAGTACCTCAGAAAGCCAACTGAAGAAGATATGACAAGTCTTCTTCATATCGAAGAACAGCGAGGGTTCCCAGGCATGATGGACAATATTGACTGTATGCATTGGGAATGGAAAAATTGCCCTACTGCATGGGCAGGGCAATATGCAGGACGAAGCGGTACGCCAACAATTATTTTGGAAGCATTTGCATCACAAGACCTATGCATCTGGCATGCATTTTTTGGAACCCCAGGTTCAAGAAATGATATCAATGTACTTGACCAATCGCCTATTTTTGATGATATCTTGGAAGGTCGAGCACCTAAGGTCAATTATATCGTTAATGGTCGCGAAAGGAATATGGGATATTATCTCACTGATGGTATATATCCTCAATGGGCGGCATTTATTAAATTTATTCCTGCTCCACAACTTCGAAAGCACCAGCTGTTTGCTCAACATCAAGAGGCTGCCCGAAAAGATGTTGAGCGAGCATTTGGAGTTTTACAAGCGCATTTTCCTTTTATCAAGCGGCCTTGTCTTATTTGGGATCGTGATATTATGGGGATAATAATGATTGCTTGCATCATCATGCATAATATGATAATGGAAGATGAAAGAAGCATTTACCTTAACAATCATGATCCTACAAAATTCATCGAAGATCGACTAAGACAGAATACTCGTCGAAGTGAAGATGGAGAGTGTTAGGTCTGGAGGGTCTCGAATAGGTGTATGGGAGGGGAATACACCTATAGGCTATTTTTTTATCTTTACACAGAGATCAAAACGAAACTTTAAACACAAACTCAGACACCTGTTTACTAAAAAGAGTTTTGACCAAAACAGGGTTGACGACTGATACTGAAAGCTCTTCAGTAAGGAGTTATCAATTAAGTCAAAAGAACTTAACTGATGCACGTAAGGCTTCGGTCGAGTTTGATGAACAGAGATGCTATAAATCTTACTGACTATCAGAAGATAGATCAGTCAGACTGATAACACACGCAGTGAAAAACTTTTATTTCGAAATAGCCTTTGAGTTGAGCACGTTGTTAGTCTTAAGTTTCTCTTTGCAATTAATCAGTTTTCATTTTATGAAAGGAAGAGCACAAGTAATAAAGTAAATATTGAAAGTTGTAAATAACACAGGGATTTTTACGTGGTTCGGAAAATACTTCCTACATCCACGGTCGGTTGATCAGACCAACAACTTCACTCTGCAAGTGCTTACGGGTGCACTGCAAACCGATGCTCATGCTTACGGGTGCACAACAAACCTGAACGTGTGCTTGCGGGTGCACATAACCGAAACAACTGAAGATCCAATCTTCAGTACCAATACACCTTGTTGGATTTCTCACTCCTAGCACGCACTGGGCGCTAGGATCTCACGGAGACAGAGTACCTTCCTGAACTCCTTCACAACTCAAACACTCGATTCTGTCGGTCGAAGGAAGGTTTGAAAACTTGCCAACTAAACTGCAAAGAACAAGTTCTTTGCAAGTTCTTTGCAGTTAGTTTGACCTAGGCTTTGGATAAACGAGGTTTACCTAAGGTCTAAGAGAATTTATGTAATCAGCAGTGACTGATTTTTGGCTTTAGGGATTCTCTTCTTCGATTCAAACTTTGGAGAGTCTGGGCTTTAGCTGAGAAACAATTTCGACAGAGTTTCAGCTTATGTCGTTGAATCGGTGAAGATTGAAGTGATCCTCAAGCGCTATTTATAGGAGAAGTCTTGAATAGATCCGTTGGCGGAGAAGGTCTTCAAGATTTCTTCCGTTAGAGAGTAATTTGAACTTGGGCTGAGGCTTCAATCTTCGAGGTTCCTTGTTTGGTGAGAACGGCTATCTTGAAGACCAGGAGATGCAACATCTCTGAAAAGGTAATCACCAAAGAGGAATGACCTCTCCAGAGAAAGGACGATCCTGAGATCTCTGCATTTAATGCGGCTGTACTTCTGAAGTGTGTGGCTTCCTTTGAACGTTGGAGGTTCAGTCCGAGGAAGAATGTTTAACTGATACTTGACTTTAGTATCAGTCCGCTGATTTCACGTGGCACGCATTAAGTAATCAGTCAAAACTGATTCTTCGACTGATGCTTCAGTCGGCAACTTCAGTCTTCAGTCTTCAGTCCTTCGTTCTTCAGTCTTCAGTCTTTAGAACTGCAACTAAATTAGAAAAAGAACTCTAACACTTGAGTTCGAGCAGTTCTAGTCTATTACAAAAGAAACCTATTGATTTTGGTATCATCAAAACAAGGATTATGATATTTCATTAAGTTCCCAACAAAGAGGAAACTAATGATTTCGTATACTCTACGAATAGGATTGCAAGCCTAGCGAGCTATATGAGAACTAGGTCCCAACTTCGCAATAGAGAAGATCACAACTCTCTATTACATGACTTGATCGAGCATATATGGCAAAAGTTTGGAGATGATAATTAAATGCGTAGTATGTATTGTTTTTTTTTTTCTATTTTGAGTTTGGATTGTTGTAATTTATATTTTTAGTTTGTCGTAATTTAAATTTTTATTAATTTGTTATTTTTTGTATTTTGATTTTTTTATAATATTTTAATTTATATTTAATATTATTAAAATTATTACGAATAAAAATAATAAAAAAAAATTATAAAATTATGTTGTGGTTGGGTGGTTGGATGGTTGAGGTGGTCATTGATAAATGAACTAAAATAGAGGTAGTTGGGTTGGGATGAATATTAATGATGTTGAAGAAAGAGAAATTAATTAAATATTAAAAATAGTTGGATGGTTACTGATAAAGATGGTCTAAGATTGGGGGAATCTGTAGTCGTTGCTTCAAGAAAATAAACTTTTTGATATCAAACATATGATCACCGTTCATCATCGTGTTACCCGGGTGGTGGAGGACGATATTTCCAAAGCAATTTGGAGTTCATGTTAGGGCCGTCCTGCGGAAGACTGAATGACGACATAATTATCGGCGGCGAAAGGAGATCAAAGAAAAAGTTCGCATATTAGAATTTGCATCATAATTTGTTTTAAAATACACAGGATAATAAATTAATAATATCCAAATTAAAATTAAATAGACACGTTACTACGAAAAAAGTGAAAATTTGCTACAATTTTATAGTGTGCACGCTATGACATTAGAGATGTGTAAATAATAATAGGATAATAAAATAAAATAATAATATTCAGTAAGGAACCCTACGATTGTATTATGTCTTCAGGCTTTGTGATGTAGGACATTGATTTTCAACCTTAAAATTAAAGACACAAGGAACAAGTGTCAATTATTATATGCAATTGGAATTAGTTTTTTTTACAAGTTGGTCCAAATGTTGAAAGTATATATCTCTTTCTCGAGATGATTGCCTAAAATAGTACATATTATTCTTTCCACACGCCTTTATATATATGCTAATAATTTGGTTTGTGCCACCTCCATAAATGTCCTTACCTAATTTTGGTCTATCTTTTCGATTTTTTTTTCTTTTAATTTACAACTAATTATTGGTACAAGCCTAACCTTCCATGCCCAACTCAAAGGGACTCCATCAAATTTTATACTAACATTTCATCATAAAAAAATATATATTTCATCAGTTTTATAAGTTCATACAATGAACATACCTACAATTATGTGAAAATATTATTTAAATTGACACAATCAGATTTTAATTAGTTTTCAATTTAAAGACTATATTACTCTCTTCGTCCCAATTTTTTTTTTTTTTATCAGACAAAGAGAAAGAGGTTTATAGAGAAAAGGTACCAGAAGTACCCAAAGAGAGAAGAAAGCAGATTACAGAGGCAAAAGAGAAAAACAAGCAAGGAACACAAGAAAAGGAACACAGGACACTAATCGGACAGCTTAACCATTGTAAACCATTGCCTGAATTCCGTAGCAAAGATTGGGCAGTTAAAGGCCATCCTCCATCCCCACATTCTGGACTTAATTTCAGCAACCAACTTACCTTTACTCCACTTCTTTTGGTTAAACTTGCAATCGTTTCTCTCTTTCCAAATGCACCAGATTGTACAAATCCAAACTCCGGAAAGAAAAGAAACATCCTTCTTGTTACCAAGATTGGTGAAAGCTAACAAATGTTCCTTCGCTTTTTGTTGGCTTGCTGCTTGTTTCCCAATCCAACGAATAATCTCCTTCCAAATTTCTTCCGATTTGAAGCATTCAAAGAAGAGGTGGTCGATAAATTCAGCCTTCGTTTTGCAAAGAACACAAATTGCCTCCATGTTTGTGATCGCCACATTTCTTTTTTGAAGATTGTCGCACGTTGTCAACCTCCCTTTAAGCACTTTCCACGCTATTGTAACAGCCTTAAAAGTAGCTGGAGCTTTCCAGATCTGCTTCCACTCCAACACTTCTCGGCTGGAACTGGAGGGATTTGTCTCAAGGCACAAAGACTTGTAAGCCGTCTTGACGGAGAAAACTCCGTTTGGAGATGCTTTCCACCTCCATCCGTCTGTTTCACCTGCCACCACTTGAAATTTTCTGATGATAGAAAAAAGGTTAGAAAGCTGATCAAGTTCTCTCCCCGAGAGATCCCGATTCCACGAGAAATCCCAACACCACTGCCCCTCAACCCAAACTCCCATTTTGTTAATAAACCCATCTTGTTTGTTGCTAAGATGGAAGAGTCTAGGGAAAACCTCCGCCAGACTCCTCTCCCCTGCCCATTGATGGTGCCAAAACAGGATCGATTGTCCCTCCCCAATTTTCAAAACCAAATTCTCCCTAAGCCACTTCCCCCCCTCTCCCCAGCTAAGACTCAGAACCTTTTTCCACCACCCATTTCTCATTCCTCTGGTTCCCCTTACTCGAAGGCCCTCCCCCTCCTAGTCAAAATCCCCCTGACTCGCCCTAATCACCCGAACCCACAAAAGATCTTTTTCAGTTAGAAATCGCCAAATCCACTTTGACATAAGAGCTATGTTGAACCAATCCAGATTTTTAATACCCAAACCCCCTGAACCAAGATCGGAGCACAACTCTTCCCACTTCACCCAATGAACCAATCCTTTTCTCTTCGTCCCAATTAATTGGATGAATATTTATTTTTGAACCGTCCCAATTAAATTAATCAATTTCCTTATATGAATTAAATTAGAAAAGATCTTTGTCACTTTTTCACTTTATTCACTCTATTAATCTATTACCAAACACATTTAAAATACTAAACACTAAATTTTTAAATTCCGTGTCAAAAAGAAATTGATTAACTTAAATTGGACGAATAGAGTATTTTTTTTAATTTTAGGTGAACACATAAGTAATGAGTGAGCATATTTGATGTTTTCAACACTGAACACGAGCTTCAAGATGGAAAATCTTACAAATGCTAAAGATACCATTCAATTAAGTTTCTCTAAAAAAAAAGAGAGCTATCTAATACTATATAATTAAATAACCAACTTGCACGCAACGAGATATATACACCACATAAAGGTGGGAAAATTACTTGCACACAGACGATACTATTATCCACACAAGAATGGAAAAATTATCCACACAAAAGTAGGAAAATTATCCGGACACAGGTGAGATTGAACCCAAAGCATTAATTTTCTTATGATATATAATCTAGGTACCCACATCCAATACGTTTTGCATATATATTATGAATATATTAGATTTATTGCCAATTCAACCAAGAGAGTGTCAAAGTTCTTTAATTTCCGATTAAAAAAGATTGAATTTCATTCATATCATACCTGTTATGCCTTTTTTTTTAGTTAAATACGTAACGTGAGTCCAAGCATGAGTTTAAGAAAAAATGGATAAAAAATTAATAGAAATATGAGTCATCTGCCTATAACAAATTAAATTAAAGACAAGGGCCATGTAACAAATAAAAAAGATCGAAATATCTTTGCTCGTTCAAATTCGTGTAGCTGGGAAAGTAAAAGAAGAAGATTAACTATAAACTAATTAAAAATAAATTGAAACATATTTTGGATAACATCTCTCTACAAAATCTATTGATTCTTTATTTCATTTTATACTAGTTTTCATAGATACGCATTAAGTACGACTGTGATGAAGAAGTACGACTGTGATTGATAAGAGGAACGAAGCGGAGGCCAATCTTATCCTCCAACTTAATAACAGAGATTGCATCCTTGCCCAAAAATCAAGAGTTCGATGGTTGAAGGAAGGGGATTCGAATAGCAGGTTTTTTCATAGAAGTATAAAAGGAAGAAGGCTGAAGAACGACATCTCTGGTCTCTTTGTGGGGGACAGATGGATCGAGATTCCTACTGAGGTGAAGAAAATCGTCAAGGATCACTTCCAAAATCAATTTCGGAGCAGGAATCGTATCCGACCAATTCTTCCGGCGGACTTTGTTCAAAGGAAACTTCCCGACGAAAAAAGAAATCTGTTGGACCAACCATTCTCTGAAGAAGAGATTAAGGACGCGATTTGGAGCTGTGATAGCGATAAGAGCCCGGGCCCAGACGGGTTCAACTTCCATTTCATGAAATACAGTTGGGAGTTTATCAAAGAAGATCTTGCTTCGGTGTTCAAGGAATTTCACTCCCATGGCAAATTGGCAAAGGGTTGCAACCCTTCCTTCGTGGTCCTTATTCCAAAGAAAGAAGCAGCTGCTGAGCTCTCAAACTTTCGACCAATTTCACTGATCAATTGCCTTTATAAAGTGGTCGCCAAAGTTCTCACAGCAAGATTGAAACAGGTTATGGATTTGATTATTTCAGATTGTCAAAGTGCCTTCATTGAAGGCAGATTCATTCTCGATGGTGTCGTGGTTTTAAACGAGATTATTGAGGAGGCCAAGAAAAAGAAGAAAGGCTTGACTTTGTTCAAAGTGGATTTCGCCAAGGCCTATGATACGGTGGAATGGGATTTCCTTGAGGAAATGCTTGAGAGAATGAACTTTGGTCCGAATTGGAGAAAATGGATCTCCGGCTGTCTTAGATCCGCTACAACTAATGTTTTAGTCAATGGGAGTCCGTCGGGTGAATTTCAGTTAGAAAGAGGTCTTAGACAAGGAGACCCGCTCTCACCCTTCCTTTTTTTGATTGTAGCGGAAGGTCTCAATTTACTTATTCGGAGGGCTGTACAAAGGGATCTTCTGGAACCTTTCAAACTTGGGAAAGGTGAGATTGGTGTCTCCCATTTACAATACGCGGACGACACTATGTTTGTGGCCTCTAACAAACCAGGCAACGCGTGGGCTTTCAAGTGTGTTCTTAAACTTTTCGAATTGCTATCCGGTCTTTCGGTGAATTTTGACAAAAGCTGCATTATGGGTGTTGGCATTGAGAGACTCATATTGGAGAATATGGCGACTGTTCTCAATTGTAGTCTGGGAGATCTCCCAACAAAATACCTTGGTATTAAGATTGGGATGCGCCTCTCTCGTGCATCGGACTGGAATTACCTGCTGGAGAGAGTGAAGAAAAAGATTAAGGGATGGAAGACCAGTAAGCTCTCTTTTGCAGGAAGGTTAGTCTTGCTGCGTTCTGTTCTTTTGTCTTTACCAATCTACCATTTTTCCTACTCTAAAATCCCCAAATGTGTGCTCACCGAAATTCGATCTTTTTGAGTAATTTCTTGTGGGGTGGAGAAGGAGAGACGAGAAAGATTCATTGGGTTAAATGGGAGGATTTGTGTGCAGATCGAAGCGAAGGGGGTCTTGGTCTGAAAAATTTGGAATGGTTTAATATCGCTCTTTTGTCTAAGTGGATTTGGCGATTCCTCACGGAAAAAGAAGCCTTATGGACACGGGTTATTAAAGAAAGACATGGAGAAGCCTGGTGGGATGGCAGTGGCTTACGTCCTGTGGGGAGGAGAGTTATTTCCCCGGGATGGTGGAAAAACGTCATTGGTCTGAGTTGGGGGGAAAGAGGTAGGTGGATTAGAGATAATCTTGAAGCTCATGTGGGGGAAGGAAACTCCATCCTTTTCTGGCATCAACTGTGGGTGGGAGAAAAACCTCTTAAGGATCAATTTCCGAGACTTTTTCGCCTGAGCAATAATCAAGACGGTACCATCAACAGTATGGGCGAGTGGGAGGACGGCGAATGGGTGTGGAATCTGGAGTGGAAACGGCCGCTAAGAGAAAGAGAAGAGACTTTCAATCATAACCTCGCCATGACTATCAATAACATCAGACCGGAGGCAGGCAAAATGGATGGGTGGAGATGGAAATCCACCCCTTACGGATGTTTCACAGTAAATTCAGCCTATAAAGAACTGAGCTCACAGTCTGGCCCTCCGGTGGACCTCGACGACAAACTGATCTGGCAAATGATCTGGAAAGCTCCAACTCCTCCCAAAGTCATAACCACAGCTTGGAAAGCACTTCGAGGAAGATTGGCGACCTGCGAAAATCTGATGAAAAGACTTGTGATCACGCAAAATTCTGAGGCTAAGTGTGCTTTCTGCAAGACGGAGATCGAAACTTCAGAGCACATCTTTTTCTCCTGCTCAAAAACCGAAGAAATCTGGAAGTTCTTACTGCTTTGGATTGGTAAGCAGACAGCACTCAGCATCAAGATGAAAGACCATTTTCTTGCCTTCATCAACCTTGGGAGCAAAGAAGATTTGCGTTTTCTTCTTGGAAGCTGGATGTGCACGATCTGGTGCATATGGAAAGGGCGGAATGAATGCAAATTCAACAACGGCATCTGGAATAAAGATAAAATGACCGGTGAGATCAAGACGAGAGTTTAGGGTTGGCTGCAGGTGTTTGGCACGCCGACTGTCCTGCCTGATTTTAGAAGATGGCTCCATTCAGCCTTGCTTCACGGCTGATAGACGACCATGGTGTCTCCTTCTCCTCTTTCTTGTATCGGTTTGTACTTTTGTTTCCTCTCGCTTTTGGGTACCTCTGGTACCTTGAGTAATAAAATTTCGCCTTTTTCCCGATCAAAAAAAAAAAGTACGACTGTGATGACAAAATCGTCCATATATAATATACTACTAGTTTCTATGGTTGAAAACAATAATATACTCACTTGATAGTTGATATACTAATTGGTGATTCGTTTTTTTTTTTTTTTTTTTCATTTTGATTCGTTCTTATTTTTGATAAATTTTATCTCATATAACCCTCTAATGTTAATCCTCAATATTATCTCATATTTACTAATATTGTCATTCTGGATCCACCACTCAACCAAATTAATTAATTTAAAAATTCGTATCATTCTAAAATAGGTGAAAATTTGGTGGACCGATTAAGTGTATAATATGAAAGAATTTCACAAAGTTTAATTGCATCGCATGTAGTTTTCATTAATTTTACTCAATAAAAATATATAATCCACACAAGTTTCTAGTTCTTGAGGGTTTACGTCCGATAGAAGGTTTTGGGTGTCAGAAAAAGTCGTCCATTTTTATTTTATTTTATTTTATGAAGATGGAGAAATAAAATTAATTAATTAAGAAATGTTGAATTTTTTAAAGAAAAAAAAATTCAATTGTTTGGTGAGGGAAGCGTCACGTGAGAAGCGTGTGGGGAGGAGTGGTAGAAACGACGTAATAGTTGACGCATTCTTGAAAAAAAATTATCCCAACAACCAAATTAATGGAATTAGTAAGACACGTGGCGCGTGGGGGTGTCCATTTCCTCTTTTGGTTTGATTCTCTATTTTCGCAACGTGTGCTTTCATTATCTTTAATTACTTTCTTTTTAGGGTGATTATTTATGATGATAATTCATTTGTAACTATCCAAACCGCGGGGGTTTGCCGATATGGTTGTTCACCCACCAATTACAGACTCAAATGAGCTTAACCTTAGCTCCATCAATTATGTATTTATTTATAATAATACTTACAATTTTCGGTTTAGCATGAACTCGAAATGGAAGAATATTGAACTCATGGCAGCCGTTAATGGATGATTGTTTATTTGGTGCATAAAATTGGCCCTATATAGAGAGAGAGAGAGAGAGAGATTTTCACGGATTCTATTCTTGTGGTGCAGATATTTTTCGATTTTAAAGTGTTTCACGAGTTGCTACTTGATGATTTCTGCAAAATCTTTAAATTGGCGATGGATGGAATATTTGATTAAGAGGCAAGATACATTCCATTGGCCGAATTGAATTATGCCCTTAGCTTAGAAATGTCTATAAATATTTTATTAAATAGAGGTTTTTTTATAAAAGAAAAAGTAAAAAGAATCCCTTGAGAGCACAAAACGCAGACTAAGGGCACGAAACTCGAAAAGAGATCGTTAAACAAAGGAATCTGAAGACACTAGCGATCCCATAAATCAGGATAGTCGTCCATCTCATCTGACCAACGTCTATGAACTATGTTATTCATTGCATTCATGCTATCACTATTGCTATAATCAACCACAAAGTTCCTCGGATTGTAGCCCATTTCCCCCGCACTCCTGAGGCGACCTTTTATGCTACCTTCCGGAACTGCTTGCATGGGCTCACTTCCCATTCCCTTTTCCCGTGCCCTTTGGACGGCCACGTCCCCCCTTGGTCGTCTTGTCCGAGAGTAATTGCATCCCCTGACTAACCTGCTCCTCTAACCGACTAATGCGACTAGTAATATTGTCCGGCCCAAGAGCGGACAAATCCTTGTTACCTTCAT
Organism: Salvia miltiorrhiza; assembly: GCF_028751815.1. NCBI lineage: Eukaryota > Viridiplantae > Streptophyta > Magnoliopsida > Lamiales > Lamiaceae > Salvia > Salvia miltiorrhiza. The sequence continues at coordinate 44,723,152 of NC_080388.1, read as the reverse complement.
GCGAAACACCCCCGCTTTTGCCCAAAGTTGGGTCATGTTCGAGAGCAACAGCAGTTTCGTCAATAATCGGTTTGTTCAAACCCGTGCCATCCGGAGCCTCCATCTCCAAAGTTTCCTCCACATCAGAGTCCTCCTCGTTAATGACCAAGTCACTATCTTTAATCACATCTTTATTCCCCTGAATCGGAACCAGTATTTTGTCCAACAAATCCGGCTCAGATAAATGAACCCCGAAAGACGGTCCAGAAATAGGATCCACGCCCGTATCCAAACAAGTCTCCGCATTATTCTCCATGTCCAGAGCCTGAAATGCATTTCGTGTCTCGACCGCCTCTTTCTGAAGAACCGGAACAACAATCTGTTTTTTTACCGCCTGTTCGGCAATCTTTGACCAAGCCGCAGCAGGTTTAGCTGCCGATTCCGTCGGAGCAACCTGCTGCTGCTTCTTCAAAGTGGCAGCCTCCTGCATATTTGCAGCCTGTTCATTTGAGGTAATCGCCGCCTGCCAATGCGGCCCATTGTTAGCCTTGTCATTGACAGTGTCATTCTGCTCACTCATCCCCCCAAACTTCGACTTGCGGCATCTATCGGGGGAGTGTCCCGTAATCTTGCAACGACCACAATAAAGAGAGAGATTTTCGAAAACAAACTCAGTATGAAAAGAAAAATCCTCCATATTAATAAGAAGAGTATTAGGAAGAGGGTGAGACATATCTATTTCAACAAGAATACGGGCGAAATGTCCAAAATCTCTACCTGCCGAAGCACCATCGATCTTTAGAGGATGGCCCAAGTAACGACCAATTCCAGAGATAATTTGTGGATTCCAATACTCGATAGGAAGATAATGAATTCTCACCCAAACATTAGCCAAGTGAGAGTTTTCTTTGAATGGATCAAAGTTGCGAGTCCACTCTCGGAGCCGAAGAAGACCCTTTGACAACTCCCAGATCACCTTTGCCTTTGCCGTAGCTTTATCAGTTGCTGTAGTAAAACGGAGCGTGTAAAATCCCTTTCCCAGCGGAATCAGTTGCCAGTCAGAATTTATACCCCAAATCTGTTGAAGCTCCGATTTCAACTCCATAGTTGAACGTGGCTTATCGCCTTTCCCCAGCAGAAGTCGTCCTGTTAGTGCATGCTCAAAAGCTTGGACCTCCTTTAAATATAAAGCCTTAGGAATTTTGAGAGAGAATTGATCTCCTTCCTTTGTTGGACGCAAATCATGAAAAACATGAGCAGCTAAATCTTGCCGTTTAACGGGCCGCTTAACAGTAGCACTGGCATAAGAAATCCTAGCGTTATCGGCCACGCTAGGATTTACAGAATTCATATCAACTGCCGTGCAATCGGCATCACAAGGTTTTGTGGCCGATGTCTTCCCAGCGGCATCCTGGGCCTCTGTAGTCTTCACCGCGCTGTTACCAACCGTGACAGATATAGATCGAGCGGAAGAAGATGAATGTTTAGGGTGTTCAAAATTCGCAGAAACAGAGGGGAGATTTAGGAATCCCTTATCTTGAGTTCCGGCTGACGAGGTGGCCCGAGTAGCCGAATGAGTCATGGAGTTAAAGCTTGATGGAGGAGTTCTTGAAGCTCCCTTATCATGAGCTCCGGCCGGCGAGGCTGCCGGAGCAGCAGGATGATGATCCAGTCCAGTGGCGGCTAGGGTCGGCGCTGATGCTCGTTGGCGGCGGAGCTCAAGGAGGTGCGCAGCCGCCTCGCTCAGGAGCAGCCCGTCGTCCGTACGTCGCTTCTGCGCGGCTGCCCCATCTGCTGCTGCTCGGTCCAACCGGCGAAGATGCTGAACGGCGAGCTCTCTCGGCGATGAGGCGGAGCGGCGACTGCTGCTGGATCGGCGAGCGGATCAGCTGAATCTCGACTCTTCCACTACTGCTGCTGGATCTCTCTCCAGCCTTTCCGGCACGCCGATCTTGATGGAGGCGCTGTGGAGGAGTTGCTGGAGGCGCTGCTCTCGTCAAGTCAGAGATGAACAGTGCAGATTGCGAATGAAAAAGATGGATGAACAGTAGAGCGCTGCTCTCGTCTGACTTTTCTTGGAGTTTTTCCAGAAATGTCTATAAATAGTGATAGAATTTATTGTAAATATGCACAATATTAAATACTTAAAGGAAACTCTGATAATTTTGTTGCTAAGCACTTCAAATCTTCGAGTTATCATTCTTTTTATTCAATTATCTTCGTTTCTCTGCAATGTTTTTTATTTTCATCTCAAATCTTTGCTCGTGAAACATCAGATTGTCGGTGTTTAGCAGAGAAACTAGGATGTCCGGAGTCCACACTTGATTCCTCTTATTCCTTGATGATTTTCTTGACCTTCACAAGATTTTTCTCTATTTTATCATTTATAATGCTTAATTGAAATTTTATAGTGATAAAACCCGACACAACAACCCTAATATTAATGTACTTCGAAAATTACTAGGTGACGATAATTAATATACTAACTAGTATTTTCATCCATGCAGTGCATCGACATATTAACCACAGTCCAACAGTCCGTACAAAGTCACAAGCCACAAATAAATGCCAATTATTCTCATGCCCCATTCCACAAATTTTGAATTCCCTACCAATCTTCGCTCATTATTTAGTCAAATTTTTTTCATATATATATATGGGTTAAGGTGCAGATAGGCCCCTCAAGTGGAGGCCCTTAGAGCGTTTCAGTCCCCTTACTAACTGTGTGTGCAAATTGGCCCCCGAACTCAATAAAACGGTGCAGATCGGCCCCTCTGACTTAACACCGTTATCGGCCGTTAGTCAAGGGGGCGATCTGCACCGTTTTTTCGGAGTTCAGGGGCTAATCTGCACCTTTTAACTTTTTAATTAATTCATCTATCTCGCTCAAAATTTGATCGTCGTTGTCGCTGATTCAAGCTCCGGCGAGGCCGGCGGAGGGCGCCGCCCCTTTCTTTCTCTCTTGGGCCCTAAACCTCGGAGCTCGCTTGACTGCACACGCTTAGCATCAAGGACGAGCCCTAATTCTCCCATTCCATTGGAAATCGCCGCCACAATATCCGGTGAACCCGCCGCCTGGCTTTTCTTGATGACGAGTCGCCTAGCTTTTCTCGATAAGGAGTCGCCTCTTTCTCTCAAATCCGGTGAAATCCGGTGATAAAGGCCGACGATGCCTGTCGCCATCTACACTATCGGCGTGCTGTTGAAGAAGGACGCCTTCAAATCAGAAACCATGGCCAACATGATCTCGATCTCGATTGGGGTCACGATCACCGTTGGGGGTGATTCTGCAATTGGGGGCGGTGACGTTCGAGGGAGAATTCGAGTTTCCATTTCGATTATGTGATTTTCGGGAGCAATGACGCCGATTTGGAATTCCCGATTTGGGGCTTGGGAACTTGATTTCGTGATTTTCCTCATCTGACGGCGATTGACGCCGGAAAAGTTGGTCGGAGAAGATGAGATGTGATTTTTTTTTAATGAACGGTGTGCAGATTAGCTCCTGAACTCCAAAAAGGGAAAAAGGTGCAGATTAGCCCCTGAACTCCAAAAAAACGGTGCAGATCGCCCCCTCTGACTAACGGCCCATAACGGTGTTAAGTCAGAGGGGGCGATCTGCACCATTTTTTTGAGTTCGAGGGCCAATCTGCACACACAGTTAGTAAGAGGACTGAAATGCTCTAAGGGCCTTCACTTGAGGGGCCTATATGCACCTTAACCCTATATATATATATATATATATTGAAAAATTAATTTACAAGAATATAATGCAAAGAGTTTGATGATTGTCATCTTGAGGGGGAGAAACAATCTCTAAATAATCCTGAAGATTAGGTCGACCTTGAAGGTCAAATGGCTTGAAAGCTAAATAATTGTATTCTTTGTTCCTTATTAAGTTTTTTTCCTATAGGATTTTCTTAGTCAATGTTTTTAACGAGACAATTAATAATTAAAATATAAATGGATGTATTACATGTAGTCTTTTCCTCGATCCTATTTTTCCCACGAGGTTTTCACCAAAGGACAACTCAACGATGTTGGCGACATCAACTTCCAACGCATGCACTCAAGTGTTAATTTGGTGGACTTATTCACATAAGCATTGGCACCATTAACATGATCGTTGACTCAAAGATGGTACACAAGATCGTCATGCGCTGACTCAAAGATTTACAATGACTATTTTTAAGGGTGGGGTGGGCGGGGGGGGGGAGGGGAATTGTACTCTTGTTCCTCAACTAGGTTTTGTCCCATTGAATTTTCCTATCAAGGTTCTAACAAGGCAACATTTTTTTGGAATGGTCATTCAAGGGGGAGTATTGTAAAAATATATATTTATATCTTTTCTAATATAGAGTGATGACCAATTTCTAAAGCCTATATTTATAATTTTATAAATAGAGACATCTAGTCCGTATAATAAGATCATGTGCTTGCATATTTATTCTCTCTGCACCATTTTCTTTTTTTCTCTTTTACAAATTTAATATAATTGAATTTGAGTCGTTACAAATACTTCACAACTTAAAAAATTTAATAATTTTGAAATAATTTTTTAAACGAAAATAAATGAATTTGAGTTGCGACAATCGTATCATGCAATGTAGTATTCCTTCATAAATTAACGAAGTGTTGGTTTTTGAGTTATCGATCATGGCATTGGTTAGCTTTTAACCTCAAAACAAAATTATGATTATTGCAATTAGTATCTGAAATTAGACTTATTAGATTCCAAGTATATAGTATTGTCACTATATTCTGAAATGGTTGGGAGTGATATTATTATGGTCCTACACAAAAGTTGTTGAGTCAACTTCTCTTCTACTAAAAAAAAAAACAAAAAACAAAAAATCCTCTAATGTGCAAGCGTTGAAGTTATCGAATTGTTGCCAAATTGATTTTTAAGACGTTTTTTGTGTTCAAACTAGATTTCTATTACACGTGTTACATTTTATTAATGGATTAGGTATTCTTAGGTTGTTAATATTGAATTCAAAGTGTAGTTAGAAAATATAAAATCTTCTAGGGTATTAAAAAATGAGACTTAACGATCAAAAATAGGCCACTAATATCCTAAAAACAATCTTTATTTTTCTTAACAATCGCATTAACAATCTTTACGAGATGTAGTTATTTGATTGATCGTGTAGATCGTTTTTTGATTGTTAAAAATAACGATTGTATTTTTCAAACAATGATTGTTATTTCGATCGTTGTAAATAAAAAATTTGTCGGATATAAACAATATTTTTAATTATTAACGACCGTTTTTGCGGTTGTTAATTAACAACCATAATTTTGATGGTTAAGTAACGATCGCGTTGTTAATTAACGACCGCAAAAACGATTGTTGTTTTTTACCATTTAATTTAAAAAGTATATTTACGACGGTAGAAACGGGGGTGGAGCGGCGGCAACAGGGAGTTCGGCCGGTGTGGGCATTCGACGAGCGGGGCACTAGGTTTACGTTTAGAAGGACGTGTGTGTGCCTTTATTTTCAAAAGTCATGTATAAATTGATTTTTAATGACCGAAAATACAATCGTTAATACTTAAAATTAAAAAAACATCGACCAAAAAATTGGCCGTTAATAGAGTAAAAAATGGTCGTAAGCTTTTTAAAAAAATAATAAAATAAAAATACCAACGATCGAAAATATTTAAAAAAAAATAAAATTAACATAACCAATGACAATTATTCGGTCATTAATATTATATAAAAACAGTCGTTCATAAATAACAATTAAAAAATTCAATAATATAAACTTAACGATCGTTGTTTTACGATCGTAAATTGAAAAAATTAGATTAATGCAACGACTGTATATTCGATCGTAAAATAAGTAATAAAATAAATAAATCATTTTTAACGATCGATATTTCAGTCGTTAAAAAAAATGCAATGACCAAGTAACGGTCACGAATCGATCGTTAACACAATTTAAATAATGATCAAAAAATTTTATTGCAATCGACGTTTTTCTAATAGTGGCTTTCTTATGCGGGCATGACAAAGAAAAGCATAGTAAGCAAATTAGTTGCTCAATTGCATACATGTATTCCAACCATGGAAGTTCAAGATTGCTTAATGAAAAAAATGAAGTGATTGTTTTGGATTTAAATATTTTTCATCACTTAATGAATCATATGTATATCAGTATATATATTGCTCATCAACTAATAATTCATATCAAATCAATCTAGCCATTTGGATTTGAACATCAAAGAAATTTGACCCGATCTAAAAATCACATCACATGATTAGAGTTGTTATCACTTAATGAATAACGTATATCGTTAAATTGCTCATCAACTAATAATTCATATCATACCAATCTAGCCATTTGGATCTAAACATCAAAGAAATTTGATCCGATCCAAGAACCACATCACATGATTAGAGTTGTTATCACTTAATGAATAATGTATATCGTTAAATTACTTGCTCATCAATCAATAATCCATATCATACCAACCTAGCCATTCGGTTATGCACATATAGAAATTTGACTCGATCTAAGAACCACACCACATGATTAGAGTTGTCAAAGTGATCAGGTCAAGTCGGGCCGAGTCAAGTCCACCAGACCCAAGATAAATTTTAGGTCAGCTCAAACAAAATTTGACAACTCTATAAATTTAAAATAAAAATAAAAGAAAAAATGACACTCACCTCCTCACTTCATGACTAGACCTAATTAACTTCATTTGTCTTTTACCATTTGACCTTTCATGTCACATACGTATGTATGTAATTAAATTTCCGGCTCACTAAACGACAATTTATATTGAATGGGAATTAGTAGATTGATTCGATTAGTTCAAGGAATAGATACATATGTTAGGTTAATGTTGCTCTTAAGAGAAGCATGATGGTAACCAAACTTGGGAGAAAGATGCTTTGTATTTGAAGAATGAGTATTGGAAGTATGTGCCCATGTGGTTAGACAAAGCCATTAATGTTCCTTCACATTTAGATGGCCAAAATCCCTCCATTCCCTCGAAAGAAAATAAAAGGACACCAACAAAAAAGATTTATCAATATTTGCAAAGGTGTTAGGCTCTATTTAAGTGAAGCATTGGGTTTGGGTCCTAGCAACCTAATCATTGTTTATTTGGAGTTAACCGGAATATAGGTGGATTAATTCAATGGTTGGAAATAGGAGAGGCGTTAAGATGTTGGGATATACATAATCCTTTTAAGTCAATTATAATTGAATTAGTATATGAAGCTGATATGTAATAATCTAATACAGAAAATTATAATTAATCATTTTCAAAAGTCCGAACTTGTATGATCATTTTATAATCATGTTAAAAAAAAATTCATAATCATTTTGAATGAACCGATAGATAATTAGACATTAAACTATATTGAAGAGGCAAACCATATTATTCACCGACTTGAAAAGTATCGGCACCATTCAAACTCTTGACACTTATTTGTATATGCATATGATAATCCATTCTATTATTATTCGCTTCTCCATCTTTTTTATTATTATCATCAAATTTAACATAGAAATAATTAGCCTCAACTTTATTTTAATTCAAAGTGTATGTAAGATATTTTATAGAAAAGAAAATAATAAAATGAAAATTTTAAAAAAAGGAAATGTCACCAACAGAACACAAAACAATACAATTTTTTTTTTTTTTAAATGTCTGAGCCCGGGTTCGAACCGGGGACCTCTAGTGTGTGAGACTAGCGTGATAACCGACTACACCACCCAGACACATCAAGTAGATGTTGTAGTTCCTACAACACTTTTCTATAATAACTAATGAGTTGGATCGACCCTAAAAAAAAACTTATGAGTTGGATCGCTCAGATCATGTTATAAAAAATACTAATAGATAATAGATGCATACAGGTAAAAGTAATCACATATTTCATATAGTATTATTTTACTACATTACACACACATGTTATTATTTGGATCTGGACCGAGTCGGTTCAATAAGAAGATTTCGAATGGGCTCACATGCTCATAAAAGCCCAACAATAAAACTATCAAAAGGGCAGCATCTGAATTGGCCCAAAACACCCTCCAAGGCCTAAAAATTTAAATATGTATAAATATCTATATATCTATATATAATATAAAAGATGAGTTTAACGAAAACTTTTTCCCACCAAAATTTCTCTCACTTTATTTTTCTTTTTGTAGTTTTTGATTCTCTTTTAAAATCATCAACTTTAATTTATAAAAAAATATTCAATATGGGTGTTAAATTAAAGATAATGACGATATCTTTAATTTGATGTAAAAATTATAAAAAATAAATTTAAAATTAATAAATTATTATAGTTTAAAGTCACAAAATTATTTTTTTTTCTCTCTCTCCTCTATCTTCTCTCCTATATCATATCCTCTCTCATTTCTCATTTTTTAAATGTTACGGTTCTTTCATTCATTTTTCCATATTCTTTCATTTTTTTCTTATGTTTTTACTATATATTAGTAAATTGAAGAGTTTAATTTTGTAGTAGCACATTTATTTAAATTTACTGAAATTGCATATATTTTATTTTTGAAAATGAATGATACATATCTCATGTTAAACCCTTTATTTTTCCACTTTCCAATTGATAAAAAATTGTATATGTTGATAGTAACTTTATTTTAAAATTTGAGCATAAACAAAATGACCACATAAATATGATTTAAATATGTATTCGAAAACTATATTAATCTATAGTTATACTATATGTAAATAAATAGTTTTTTACATCTTAGAATACTGTATGATCCATAATGATACTTATTATCATCTATACTTGCTTTGATATTTCACAATTTATATATTTATACACATTATCAATTAAATCAGTTAATTGCTATTTCAAAAATTGAAAATTCGAATGTTTTCATATTGATATTTTTATTGAGATTATATTGTGGATAATTTATTTTTTATTGAGATCATATATGTTTATATTTACTTATATATATATATATATATATATATATATATATAATATTTATTTATTTAAACTATTGTTCAATTTCGATGAAGTCGTGCATCGCACGAGCGGGCACATACTAGTAATATATAAAAATGAAGTTTTTTTCTTCCATTTTACCCTTCATTTTTCTCTTTCTTCTCCCATCAATTTTTTCACTATTTTTTTTTCTTTTTTTAATTCTTTTCTAAACATAGTCAAATATGATTGATCAAAAAAAATATTCAATAAGCATCTTAAATTTAATATGATATAAAAATCATAAAAAATGAATTAAAAATAAATAAGTTATGAAAAATTTAAAATCTAAAATATATATTTTATATTTTCTTTTCATTAAAATTTTACAACTTTTTTATAGTGTATATTTGTGTAAGAAATATTTATTTATTTTGATATGACGCGTAATACTCGATAGTAATAAAGTGGAATGCTAATTTTTATTATCAAATCATTTAAATTTATTTAATAAATATAATTATCATTACACTTTAGACAAAATTGAAAATTTTACATTTTTAAATTCTAAAATTTATTGCATAATTGATGAAGATTATTTTATTTTATTTTATTTTATTTATAAAACATATTTATATTTTAATTTTATTTAATATTTATATCTATTTATTTAAACATATCGTTTAATTTCGATGTACACCGATAATCTTCCTAGTTTAAAAGTTAAGCGACAGAGACCACTAATAAACATTTTCATAGATTTCACAAGTAATAAACTCATACGACTTTAAATAAATAAATGCACTCGAAATATTACATCCATGCTCTCGATTTTCACGAGGAACACACATATTCTTTCAACCAGCCATACAAACAATATCGACTGCCTTCTCCTAAAATAAATTGGAAAAAAAAAAAAAACAAATCACATACACAAACGCATATGTGTTTTTTCTATGAATGATGGTGGGAGGTAGGAGGGGGTGAGGTGTGCTGATCAAGATCTGCAACCACCGAAAATGCAGAAATCCCAAATATGGGCACAATTTTGTTACCTCTCAAAATAATTTCATCTTTAATTTTTTGCGACGCTACAGCGCTTTCGCAACTTTTGATGCAATCCGTGCTCGCAGTCAATAGGTCATAAGTGGGGGCTAGGAACTCTCCACTTCTCACTTCTAGCAATGCACTTTTAAATCGAACCACCACTTGATCGTACGACCACTTGCACTCTTGGAAGCCCTCCTTCCCTTGGGATTTCCCAATTGTTTCATTGAGCACCTCCTCAACGTGCGCCAGCGTGTTTGTCGAGTTTGAAATTCCCGACTCGATTATTGCAATCGATAAGTTTAATTGGTCCTTCGCGGATGCTATGCTCGGCACGGAGTTAAGTATGCGGAGGCATAGCTCCGTGTCGATGTTTATGGAATCATTGGAGCAAGCTTTTTGGATGAGTGAAGGAGTGGCAACAATGTGTTTGGGCATTGAGGTTAAAATGAGAATTGAGGAGATGAAGAAAATTGTAGGAAATGAGATGATTGAAGGAGACATTTTTCTTGTAGAGTTTAATTTAGTGGTGTTGGTGAAAGGTGAGGGTGCATGCTTATATATATAAAAGGTTTTTGTAATTAAAACATGAAATTTGAATGGAAATCATTATTAGGTTGTCTTGTTTGAATTGTTTGTGATAAATCTGTATGGAATTAATGGAATTGAATTGGATGAATTAGTGCAATAATTATGATGGTCTGTCAATTAAATAGGCTAAGTAAAATATAATCTGTGATTATAGTTACTGATTTGTCAATCGCCTTCTCAGAAATTAGAAAAGAAAAACAAAAACAATTTCTCAAACGTCACATACCACTGCTTCCCTTTTTATAAATAAAATAAAATACTTAACAATTCTTATTAATGCATTTTGTGTTGCTCTTTCAAAAGTATTATTAAAAAGTGAAAATTTCAATTTAATAAATTTATTTAAAATTTAGTGGTAATTTTATAGTTAGAATTAAATTGATGATTTATCGTAAATTATATTTTTCTTTTTATTTCTTTTTTCTTCATCTTCTTATTTTTATTTTATTCCTTTCTAAAATTATCAAATTCGTTTAATTATAAAAATTTTAAGGGATTATTGTCGGAAAATACCCAAAGTTTATTAATTTTCTGATTTATATTATGACTTTATTTGTTGTCATAAAATATATAAATTTAAAATTATCTGAATCGTTCCATGGCGGGTAATTTCGCCCAAATTTAATTTGAATAATCCACTGATTAGGGTGTTTAAACAAAGCTACAAACCAATAATAGAGTGGAATATGATAATTTTGCCCAAATTTAATCTGAATAATCCACGATTTGTTATTTCTCACTACGACATCAGATTGAATTTGGATGAAATTATCCGTCATGGGATGATTCAAAATAAATCTTAAATTCATGTACTTTCTAGCAAAAAAATCATGATATAAACTATAAATTTGACAAACTTTAGGTATTTTCTAGCAATAACCCCAATATTTAATATGCATATCAAATTAAGGATCGCCATAACTGCTTTACTTTGATATATTTTATGTAAATATTTAATTTAAAATATAAAAGTTATATTTATTTTTAATTTTTTTTTAAATCTCTCTCATCTCTTATCTTTTTTTGAATAAATTTATTTTTAATTTTTAACTTTTTTTTTTTGCCTTCTCATAATATCAATTTTTATTATTGTGGATGCATCTTTATTTTTTTAATATTCAGCTCAAGTATTATCAGTTAAAATAAATTTTTATTATATTTATAATTATGATAATTAAGTTGATATTAATTTTATATAGGAATATTTGTCTTAAAAAATACAAACTTTTAACAAACTCTGGGTTTTCCCATGATCTTTAAAATTCTAAAAAAAATACACCACCTTTCAATGTTTTCTGATTTTTTTTTTCTTCTACATGTATAAAATACCCCAAAATTGAAGCTGATTTTAGGGCTTTTGACTTAAATTTTTTAATATCTAAACATGAGGAATAATAAAGGTGGCATAATAAAGTCGATGTATCCGTGAATTGTAAAATCCCTCATGCTTAAGTATCAGAAAATATAAATCAAAAGCCCTAAAATTAGTTTTTGTTAGGGATATTTCATACTCGTGGGAAAAATCAGAAAAAATTGAAAGGTGTATTTTTTTTTTCAAATTTTGAAGATCATGACAAAAATCAGAATTTGTTGAAAATTAGTGATTTTTTCGGTAAATATCTCTTTTATATAATTATAAAAATATAAAAATATTTTTCGTGTATTGCTAAGAACTAATAGTATAGATGGATACGAACTTTTTAATTACGCTACCCATTGAGAAACAAATCATATTTTTTTTGTTTTTGAAAGGAGAAACAAATATAATAATATTCAATAAAATTGAAAAGGCAGAAATAAATAGGCTCACAAATACATTAGCCTGAAAATGAACGACTCGAATTAAGTGCATTCAAAATTCAAATTGGACCAAATTCAGGTTGTACAGCTGGTTCGATGCATATATAGGATATTCTTATATATCCATCAAAATCTTCTTTAACCGGCAAAAATAGTATGATTTAATAAAAAACGCGTTAAATTAAATGGATAACATTACTATTTGTAATTTTTCAAAATATATGTATAAAGTACATTCACAATATCTTTTTAGGTGTCTGAAACGTAATTTGATTTATCCAATAAGTATAATACACCAATATTATGTATTGCAGCTATTAATGTAATGACATTTATATGAATGAAACAAAAAATAATTGTGCCAAAAAGAATATTAAACGCCAAAATATTAGAAGATGTTAGTTTTGCCTTAGAAGAATAGTTAAGGTGTGTTTGCTTTTTATCACTCTAAATAAAGGGATATTCATATAATTAATGAGATATAAATTTATCACTTAAAATAGAATTTATAACTCCTTACAAGGTGCTATAAAATTATATCATTCTTGTTTAGGTATAAAATGATCTCTTTCCTAAGGAAAAAGGTGTTGCTGAAAATTTATACCATATACTCATATTTTTTATTATGTCAAAGCAAACGAGGTATAAGATGATAAATGAAACTTATACATTCTTTATACTTCAAAGCAAATGTACCCTAAGGGTGTGTTTGCTTTAGGGTACATTTGCTTTGAGGCCTAAGGGAGGAATAAGCTACATTTACCACCTTATACTTCGTTTACTTTTATGTATAAAAAAAATTTGGCAGGTTGTATAATTTTTCGGGCAGCCCTTTATCCCTTGAGAAATGAATAATTTTATACCTAAGAGATGGTGGTATAATTTTATATCATCTTATAAAGAGCGGATAAATATATTACCCTTCAAATCAAATAAGATATACTCCACATATGGTCTCCACTTTAAGTGATAAGTTTATACCTGATTATATTATCCCTCTATTTAAAAGGATAAAAATCAAACACACCCTAATTATATAAAATATTGTATATACAATTATAAATATTACTATATCTGTATCTCTAAGGAACATTTAAATGATACAAACTTCAATTATAAATGTTGCACTCCCTCCATCAGTGAAACATTTTCATTTATTTCACTAATTATTATTCATGCAATTCTCATATATTTGCCACCAATTGTCACAATTAGACCCATCAGTTTTCATTTGATTTGTCCATTAGTCACTATCATCACTTTTTCTAATTGTGTAACCCCTTCTACACTAATCAAACGTACAACTAACTTTTATTAAAATTCGTGTTGTCTCCCTTTGAAAAGATGTTTAAGGGACGAAGAGAGTATCAATATATTAAATCACATTGCTCCCTTTTCCTAGGCAAAAAAAAAAAAATACTCTCTTCTTCCCTCAAATAACTTCATATATTTTTTTGAGTTGTCCCTCAAATAACTTCATATGTATTTTGGGACAATTTGCCACCATTAATAATACCTAATTTATTATTTCTTTTTACCCTGTCAATATTAATTATAACTCATTTTTATCACTTTCATCATTTTCAATACACTCAACAACTTTATCTTAAAACTCGCGCCCCTCACTATTAAAAAGTTATTTGAGGGATAGAGAGAATATTCAATTTGTATGTACCAAATAATACACACCGAGCTAAAAAATATAGTAATATATGAATATTAGTCGAGAAATAAATAATCTAGTTATAATTAATTGACAATTGGCATATTAAAGTCATACTTCATTTGTCCTTAAAAATTGTGATTTAATGGAGATGATACAGATTTTAAGAAAAAGTATGATAGTTGTGTTTAAGTGAAGATTGAATTTTATATTTTTTTGTAAATAGTGGGATAAAAAGTTTATAAAATTATTTTAAATAAGAAAATATCATAATTTTTAATTCAAATATGATAATAAGGTCACGATTTTTAGCAACGGGTAATAGAGAAAATGTCAATTACACCACTAAACTATTTCATAGATTAAAAGTGGTAACATTTAAAGCACGCTCCAACCTACCTAACTCCTTAACTTTCGAAATTGATCCATTTGTCCTCTTTTATGAAATAAAGAGTTTCTTTTTTCTTTTTTCCGTTGGGTGGCGGTGGATTGAGATTCTTATCAAGTCTTTTCTATTTTTATAAAGGTCAAAAATACTGCTAACTTACAAGTTTACAACATTTATGATTGTGATTTCTGAAATAGTCAACATTTTTATTTTATTTCTGAGCTTGTTTGTTACTGATTTTCCTCAAATTAAAATATTTAAAATCTCTCAACTCAATGACTCCTCAATAATAATAATAGTAATAATTGAGATCATAAGACTAAAAGCAATTGAATAAGATGAATAATGACTATAAATTACTTGTAAATAGAAGTCCTTCATAACAGGATCATAGACTATTAACCTAAATGGATTCAATCTTCTTGCATGAATTTTTGTCAAGGAAAAGAAAGGGATAATGAAAATATGCATTGCAAAGTTTTGTTATGTACAAATTACAAATTACACAATTTTTTAAAACAAAATTTAAGTCAATTAAAATTATTAAATACAAAATATCATATCATCAATCAAGTTTCTTTACGTTTTACCTTATGCAATTTATATAGATATGATGATGATAGGAAGTTTGATGCATGCAACCAGAACTCACATCTCAACGTGTAATAAAAATCACTTTTTAATCGAGTTTGGGACAAGTATGAGTATTTTTTTTATGACAAAAAAAAAATATATTAAGAACACAATTAAAGTACAAGGGGTACCCTTACAAAAAGGTCACTTCAGTGCCAAAAACACCTACATAACGGCTCGCAAAAATCACCAAACTTACAACTCCAAACACGATCTCGGATCGAACATCCAACGTGCTATAGAAGCATCAAACAAGTTTCGATCCTTTAAAGTATGAGTATATAAATTATAAACGAGTTCGACCATTAATCTATATTACTATACATATTTATATTCTATTTTTAAATTTTTATTATTACTATTTATTATTAATGTTTATTTTGTAGCGTTTTACTTTTATTTTGACGAGTAGCCAATTATTGTTACCATATATACTTAAATTTATAAATTTAGACGAGTCTAGATAATTAATTGGGTTTGGAACGAGTACGAATATATACATTCTAAACAAATATAGGTTGCTAAATCCTAACTTCAAATTTCGGATTATCTTCGTGCTCCGCCTTGATCAGGTGGATAAAGCCACTAAGAGGTGTCTGAACTCTAGCTAAATATAAAGATATTTTATCATTTTTTTTACTTATAACGTAAATTAATTTTCAGTTAAAATTCGACAAGATACTAGACCCATAGGCCATAAGCATCACCCCCATATTGCTGCTTTGTGAACCTAGCTACGATTTTTTTAAATGCATTAAGTGTGTTGTGTTGCACATTAAGTTTACAGTTTTTAAAAAAAAATCACCCTCAAAATTCAATTTGGATTGCATGCCATCTCAATTCATACATCATATCAACTATCAAGCACTTCCTCGATCTCTCTGTATTTCCAATTTAAAAATGAATTACTTTTCCTTTCGGTGTACAACTACAACATGTACATGGTTCATAAAAATTTAGATCCGTGCATATATCATCACCAAAAATTATAATTTCTCTCAAAACTCAATTATTTCTTTGTCTAATTTAGTATATATATCACTGCACTAAGAAATCCCTCATCAAGCAGAACTCTTTACAAACGATAGAAAACTTTATTGTGCACAAAACTTGGTAAACACATGATGGATACATAAAACAAGACCATGAATCACTAACAATTAGCGAGTTGGCCTCTACCTTTAAATAAACAAAAATACATATAAAAAAAATCACTAAAATTAGAGTTTCTCAACAACCGTTAATGCAGAGAAGCCAAATATTTGAATAATCTTATTCCCACTTGAAATGATTTGGTCGTTGAATTGTTTGGAAGCCATTGGGGTTTCACATACTTGGATATCATCCGTACTAGCCACGAGAAGATCATACGTTGCCGTTTGGTATTCTTTTATTTTAATTTCACTCAATGCACTTCTCAACGAGACTATAATTGCATCATACGCCGATTTGCAATCTTGGATGATGCCCTTTACATTGGAGTCCATGCTGCTGCTCTTCTTCAGTAAACTTTCTATGTGCTGTTGCGTATGTTTCGACTTTGAAATTCCCGATTCTATGATTTCAATCGATAGCTCCAATGGATTTTTTGCCGAAGCTATTTTTGGTTGCGATTGAAGAAGTTGGATACACGATTTGAGGCCAACATCTATTCTAGGCGTGGAGCATGCTTGCTCTATTAGGGTTAGGGCTGATGAAGAGGCGGTGGTTGGTGTTGAGATAATAGAGAGTATCAAAAATATCGCAATTGAACAAGACATTGTTATTGTGAATCAATGCGACTTCAAATCATTGCAAATGGGTGTCTTCATTTATATAGTAATTTTTAGGAAATAATAATTATGACTACTTTCTTTATACAAAATTGTTATAAGATGGTACGTAATTCAAGAATATTGAGCAAACCTCATTCATGTAAAATAGCATGCAAATTACATAGAAAATGTAAATTGCAATAATTAGAAAAATCAAGTGCAACAAATTAACTCAACCTATAAATGATTATATATATTGAATGTCACTTTAAAATCGTTTTCTTCTTTTTGACCAATTAGGGATATCAAATCGAAGTCCCAATTTAATTGTTAATTTGAACATGATTTGTTCTTCACAATCTGATTCATGAGATGCAAAATTGAATTTTGTAGAGTCTCGACTAATTATGGTCCCTTTTCGTTCTAACGAGTGAATACTTAGAGCATCCATAGCCCTTGTGTCTTAGAGGGGTGCTTAGATGGTGGTCCCCACCTAAGCGCCAACCCTCCACAACCCTTGTATCTTAGCTTGTTTCTTAAATTTTCATTTCCACAAAATTCTAAATTCTACACTTTTATTTTAAAATTCCAAATTTTCATTAAAATTAAAATTCAACATTACAATAATTAAAAATTTGGTAAAAAAAACTAAAAGAATTTTAAAAATAAAATATAAGATTTTAGTATTGATTGGGCGTATTTATACGCATTTATTTGGGGGATTTTGATATGATTTCTGTGCTTAATTTGTGTTAAATATCATCTTTTGGAATAAATTAAAGTCTTATGTGAATTTTAATGGTTTTTGATAGGATATGGAGAAAAGATTTAATTTTGGGAAGAATCTTGAAGTTTCAAGTTGAAAAAGAAGAAGCTTTTGCAAGGAGCGAGATTCGCATGCAAATTAGTGTCGAACTGATTGGAATTATTGAAGTGCAGATTTATTTTTGTGGGCTTTCAGACAACACCTTTTTTGTTTAAGTAGATTAGTTTTTCTTATTAGTTTAGGTCTTTAGTTTTGTTTAATTAGTTTGGGCCTTTGCGCCACTTTTCCCTATTAGATTAAATTAGGTTAGTTGTTTTGATTAAGTTTTTTTCTTTTCACGCCACTTTTATAATTAGCATATTAGATAGGTTTAGTATATACCTTTTATATATATATAGGGTGCGGTTATAGTGAGAACCGCACTTATCGTGAGAACATAAGAACCATTAAAATCAATGCATCTACTATTAAATTTAATGCATCCGAAAATAATAAATTTTTTGCTCCCTTCAGGATTCGAACCCAGGATCTGCATTCATCCACCAAAATGATGCATCCACCGTAGATCTTGATGATCGAATGGTTTAAAATGGTTCTCTGTTATAATTTTATTTAGTGGTTCTTATTTGAACCTCTCCCTATATATATATATATATATATATATATATATATATATATATATATATATATATAGATATAGATATAGATATATATAGGGGCGCGCTCCAGTGAGACCCCCTATTTTTCGTGTAACATGAGTACAATGAATAAGACATATAATACTAATGAACAAGATGTATATACTGATGAAAAATAAAATTTAAAAAATTCGTAATGAATAAGACATATATA
The DNA here is from genome assembly GCF_028751815.1 of Salvia miltiorrhiza. Classification (NCBI taxonomy): domain Eukaryota; kingdom Viridiplantae; phylum Streptophyta; class Magnoliopsida; order Lamiales; family Lamiaceae; genus Salvia; species Salvia miltiorrhiza. The sequence continues at coordinate 44,704,754 of NC_080388.1, read as the reverse complement.
CTGATGAACAGGGCCGTATATACTGATGAACAATGCAGTATATACTGATGAATAACAAAATTTAAAATATTCTGCTCCCTCCAGGATTCGAACCCTGCGAAAAAAAATCACCCTCCAGATACAATATCAACCATAGGATTGATAAAATAAACGCACCAGATCGTGCCCTAGATCTCACTAAAATTAGAGGGTCTCATTGGAGCGGCCCCCTATATATATATATATATATATATATATATATATATATATATATAGGGGAAAGTTCAATTGAGAAGCTCAAATGTGTTGAGAAGTGAGAAGGAATTTATAAGTTAGTACATTTTGATGAACTTTACTGTAAATTCTTATGAACTCGCGGTTGATCTGGGGTTCAATTCTTGGATGTAACGTCTTTTTTAACAAATTAAATAGATTTGTGGGTTCGCCAGTTATATTGAAAAGTTCAAAGAATTTATTGAAAAGTTCAAAGAATATATATATATATATATAGGAATGGGATCATATAGATCTCAATGCTTATAATAGATCCGTAGATCCAAATCTAGACCACACATTTATGACATGTGGCGCATCAAGATGCATAAAGGCATTTCAAGGCAAAATCTGGAGAGGGGTAAAATTGGAATGTAATTTTCGGATTTAATAATTAAAAAATATATATTTTTTTAGATTTTCTCAAAATAGATATATTTTAGATGCATATAGTTTCCCACGAAGATGCATAAAGTTTTCACATGAAATGCATGACTTTGAACAGAAAAATGCATTTGATTTTTACAGTTTTGGTATTTTCACCACCCCACCCCGCACCACCCCCCAACCCACCCCACACCACCCCCAACCCTCCCCATTACCACCCCCCAAAATAGTCATGTTTCACATGCATATAAAATCAAACAAAAGTGCATAAAGATTTTACATAAAAATGCATTAAATTATACAAAAAATGCATTTCATTTTAATAAATCTGGTATTTTCGCCACCCCACCCCTGCCCCACCCCCCACCCCCACCCAATTTTTTTTTAAACTGATTTTCTGACCACTGACCCCCCCCCCCCCCCCCCCCCCCCCCCCCCCAATTTTTTTTTTCAAAACTGATTTTTTGATTGTTGAGTCGCTGACCCACCCACCCCCCCAAATTTTTTTATTTTTTTATTTTTTTAAAAACTGATTTTCTGACCGCTAACCACCCACCCACCCTCCAGCCCAAAAAAATTATATTTTTTCAAAAAATGTAATGCATTTTTGTGTGAAAGTATATGCATTTTTGTGTGAAAGTATATGCATTTCTGTGCGAAAGTATATGCATGTAAAACATGTACTAGTTTTTTTATGCATGTAAAAATCAATTTTTCAAAAAAAAAATAATTTGAGGGGTGGGGTGGGGGGGGTGGGTGGTCAGAAAATCAGTTTTTGAGAAAATAAAACAAAAAACAAAATTTGGTGGGGGGGTGGGTGGGGGGGGGGGGGGGTGGGGGGGGTGGGGGGTAGGGGTGGGTCAGCGGTCAGAAAATCAGTTTTTAAAAGAATAAAAAAAAAAAAATTGGGGGGTGGGGTGGGGGTGGGGTTCTGGGTTGGGGTGGGGTGGAGTTCTGGGGTGTGGGGGGTGGGGTTGGGGTGGGGTGAAATCTTATGCATTTTTATATGAAACTTTATGCATTTTTATATGAAAGTTCATGCATTCTCGTATGAAACTTTATGCATCTAAAATATACCTATTTTGAGAAAATCTAATTGTTTTTTTTTTTTTTAATTTCGAAAATTACATTCCAATTTTACCCCTCTCCAGATTTTGCCTTGAAATGCCTTGCCACGTGTCACCATCTTGATGCGCCACATGTCATAAATGTGTGGTCTAGATTTGGATCTACGGATCTATTATAAGCATAGGGATCCACATGAACCCAACCCTATATATATATATATATATATATATATATATATATATATATATATATGGTGTGGTTCTAGAGAGAACTACATTATTTGTGAGAACGGGAGAACCATCAAATCTAATGCATTCAGTGTAAAAGTTAATGCATTCGCTGTTAAAATTAATGCACTCACAAAAATAAAAAAAATTGTTCCCTTCAGGATTCGAACCCAGGATCTGCATTCATCCAACAAGATGATGCATCCACCGTAGATCTTGATGATCGAATGGCTGAAAATGGTTCTCCGTTCTTTTTTTATTTACAGTTCTTTCCTGAACCTCTCCCTATATATATATATATATATATATATATATATATATATAGGAAGAGGTTCTAATAAAAACCTCTGTTAAAATGAGAACTAGGAACCTAATCTTGACCTTTTAAATATTAGATCTAATGGTTAGGATTTAGTCAACAAAAGAAACTGTGCATCTATTATATTTTACTGTGCACTTAAAAAATATGCAATTTATGCAATTGAAACCAACAATGCAAAATACTCAAGCAAATCGAAATTGTGCATCTATGCAATTGAAACTGTGCATCTATGCAATCGAAATTGTGCATCTGTAGTTTAATCTCAGCCCTCTATTTTATTTAAATCAATGGCTTTAAATTGGTTCCTAGTTTTCATCTTAAGAGGGGTTTTTATATTAACCCTACCCTATATATATATATATATATATATATATATATATATATATATATGGTGTGGTTCTAGAGAGAACTACATTATTTGTGAGAACGGGAGAACCATCAAATCTAATGCATTCACTGTAAAAATTAATGCATCCGCTGTTAAAATTAATGCACTCAAAAAAAATAAAAAAAAATGCTCCCTTCAGGATTCGAACCCAGGATCTACATTCATGCAACAAGATGATGCATCCACCGTAGATCTTGATGATCGAATGGCTGAAAATGGTTCTCCGGTCTTCTTTTATTTATGGTTCTTTCCTGAACCTCTCCCTATATATATATATATATGGGAGAGTTCAATGGAGACCACTCCCCTATATAGAGAATGAAGACCAAATCTGGTTCCTTGATCTAACTTAATCTAATAGAGGTAATTTAATTGATTAAATTTATTAATTTTCATTTATTTTATAATCAAAAGGTTAAGCATGTCATTTTCTATTTAACCCTAATCTCACTCACTCTCTCTCATTCACGCTCTCTCTCTAACTCTCTCTCTCAATCACTCTCCCCCCTTCCCCGCCGCCTCCTCAATCCCCTGCTGCTCCGCCGCCTCCCCATCTCTGCTGCTCCGCCGCCTCCCCATCTCTCCTACTGCTCCGCCGCCTCCCTTCCCGCCACCTTCCCAATCGCCTCCATCTCTCCTACTGCTGCTCCGCCGCCTCCATCTCTCCTCCTGTTGCTTCGCCGCCTCTTCCTCTGCTCCGCCTCCCCAATTGTCGTCGGCGCCTCCTTCTCTGCTCCGCTAGTTCATGCACCTATCTGTACTTCGATCGGCGGCAGCAACGACCGCAAATCCGCCCAGCCGCCGCCTCCATTTTTCAGATCTTACATCGCCGTCGCCGCCCTTGCTCCTCCGGTGAGGACGCCGCCTATCGCCCTTTTTCATCGATTTTTTCCATGTGTTCATCGATATTTTTGTACTGTGTTCGTAGAAAAATATAATGAACATTATAATGTCATTGTCATGTTTGTAGTGTGTTCGTAGTGTGTTTGTAGAAAAAAAATAAAGGTTCATCGATTTTTTTGTACTGTGTTCGTTGAAAAATTAATGAACATGATAATGTTCGTAGAAAAACAAATGAACATACTAATGTTCATCAATATGTTCATAGGAAAACAAATGAACATACTAATGTTCACCTATTATGTTCATTGACGGATCACGTCCCAGAATTGGAAGAGAGTAATTTTTGGGATTTGTTCAACCAGATGCCATAATTCGTGGATTTGAGTGGACGTTTTTGCCCTTTTTGGATTAAACAAATGTAATTAACCATTATTTAATTACATGAAAAAATCAAATCAGGAAATAATCTGGATCATTGATTGGATTGAGATGAATGGCCTTGATTTGGTCTTCATTCTCTATATAAGAAGTGGTCTCCATAGAATGCGACCTTATATATATATATATATATATATATATATAGGGAGAGATTCAAATAAGAACCACTAAATAAAATTAAAACAGAGAACCATTTTAAACCATTCGATCATCAAGATCTACGGTGGATGCATCATCTTGGTGGATGAATGCAAATCCTGGGTTCGAATCCTGAAGGGAGCAAAAAATTTATTATTTTCGGATGCATTAAATTTAATAGCGAATGCATTAATTTATATAGTATATGCATTGATTTTAATGGTTCTTATGTTCTTGAAAAATTCTCTCTCTTGAGAAGTCAAAAAAGGAGGATATCACGCCGGATATCACGCCGGATATCCCTCCCTCGAATCCCTCCCACCGGGCTGCCGCTCGCCGGCGTCGCGAGCCAGCCGCCCGTCGCCGACCACGTCCCTGCTCTCTTTGCCGCCTGTCTCGCTTCCTGTTCCGGAGACCTCGCGCCGCCGCAGCTTTGAGCCTCGGAGCACGCAGCAGCAGTCTCCGTCCATCACGCCTCGGAGCACGCAGCAGCAGTCCCCGGACAGCAAGCAGCAGCACCCTCCGGCCAGCACGCAGCATCAACCTCAGAGCATCTTCGAGATTGGAGAGCACGCTGCTGCGTACTGTTCACCAACGACCTCCACCATAAGTTGTTGCTGCTGCTGCACGGCGGTTGCAGGCACCATCAGCCGATCTGCAGCAGGCGACTATCCTCCGGCTCCGGCTCCATAGCCGATCTGCATCAGGTGATCTGCAGCGGGTGTAAGTTGACTATCGGATTTCACCTCCGATTCCCAATCAACGGCGACCGGACTGTTACCACAGCCACCCGGCGTTAGCCTCTCTATGCTTAAGGAATATGCAGTTCTTTGCTGAGATTGCCGGCACGCCGTCGAACGTCCACCAACCGATGCCGCCAACGTCGCCGATCAATCCACCGACGCCAACGATACAAATCAACCAACAACAGCCGATAATGGTTGATAAGGCAGGGCTGAATCTGCCGCAAGTTTCCAATAATTTCTCTACTCAACGTCATAGCCATGGAGAATGTCACGACAAAGAGAAATTTGATGTTGAATTTTCAAAGGGTGTGGCTGAGGAATCTACGCCGACGTCTTTTGCTGGTAGAACTTCTGGAAATTCACAGGATCATAAAATCACTACATCCAATACTAACGTTTCGGATTTGATCAAGGGAGACAATACTAAGAAGGCCTCGGCGACGGAGTTTCACCGGCCGAGCACCACTTCTTTTGCTTCACTTCTGAGGAGACCCCGACAAATTGAACGTACGCCGGATGTGCTTGTTCATCGATTCACTTCACTGCAACCGGATTTCTCTGGTGAAATACCCACGCTTAGGGTCCCAAAAGAGCATCTGCTGCCCAAAATAAATCAATTTGAGCATGCTTTAATTGGTCGTCTTCTACTGAGGAAAGGAGAGAAGCCGCGTCTTCTCACTGATCTTAAACGTGATCTTCAGGTGGCTTGGAATATTGACAAGGATTGGCAAATCATCCCCATGGGAAAGAGCTTCTACACTATTAAATTTAATACCGCTGAAGACAAGGCGTTCGTTCAGAAAAGCACTTCTTGGGAGTTACCTTTCGGAACCATGCGGTTACGCGAATGGGTAAGATTCTTCGACCCCTATAAAGAAATTTCCTCACTTTGTGAAGTTTGGATGCGCATTTATTATTTGCCCTTAGAATTTTGGACTCTGGATGTTATTACGGGTATTGGAAGGGCGATGGGATCGCCTATTAAAGTTGATGGAGCTTCTGCACGTGGTGCTGCTGGACATTATGCTCGAATTTTGTTGGAAATTGATCTCTCGCGTCCTCTTCCGGAGGCTTTGCTGGTTGACGGGGAAGAACGTACCTTTCACGTCGAATTTGAATTCGAACAACTCCCGGCCTTCTGCTCTAAGTGTAAGATCACTGGACATTCTATTGATAACTGCAATAAAATGAAGAACAAATCCAGCGAGGACAGCAGGAATGGGAAGGCCAAAGATATGTTGCTGGGTAAAGACAAGGAAATAATTAATAAGGGAGCTGCCAAGGAGGTTAGGGCACCTAACTGGAAGCCAAAATCTTGGGACCAGAATAGGACTGCCCAACCTCACAAACCGCAGATTATCACTGAAAATCAGTTTGGGGTTTTGGAACAGGTGGCTGTCGAAGAAGAGCAGATTCTAAATCAGTTGGGGGTTTTGGAACAGGTTGCTGTTGAAGAAGAGCAGATTCAGACACCGTGGGAAACAAAGAACCACAATCAGTCGTTTGCTTTAACTGATCGGAATGTTGATTTTGAGGATGTCAATGGAGATAGATTGACGTCGGGTCCGGATATCTTACAGGCGATCACTGTGCCGGTTACGGAAGAGATAGATTCGGGAGAGGAGTCTGATGGGCAGTCGAATGATGGCAAGACACGGGCTGAAGCAGATTCACAACAGATCGTCATTTACGAAAGTTCGGTCAATCGGGATAAAAATTGTGAGAAACAGGAAAGGATGATGGAAAGCGCTATCAAAGCTCAGCGGATAGTGGAAACTTTCAGGAATTGTGAGGCGGAGGCGCAGGTGAAAAAAAGGGGGAGACCGCCGAAAGATTTAGCGGCAAAGAATCCGATTATTCGTGGGGAAGATAGTATCAAGAGTCGTCTCCGGAAGTCGGTGGAGCAACAACCTCACCAGCAACCTAATCAACAGGCTGAAGATTTCATCAAAAATAAACTTTACAAAGCTTGGGAAGCAGGAGATAAACCTAGAGATTTCATTATTACGTCTGGGAGCTCGAAGAATGATACAGCCCTGAATAATGTGGCAGCCAAGAGTTGGGCAGCTGAAGTGGAATCGGGTGAAAACCCGAACACGAATTCTCAGTCTTTATGATGAATGTCCTCGTATGGAATGTCCGGGGCCTTACGGACGAGTCCAAACGAGTTTTAAAGGAGCATTGCGACTCCTTCTCCCCTGTTATTGTTGGGATTATTGAGCCTAAGACGAATCTCAAGAAGACTTACTCTAGATTTTGGCGTTCTCTGAATCTTATTCCTTGTTTTCAAAATTCAAGAAACAACATGAGTTCGAATATTTGGGTTTTTTCTCATCCTTCTGTTACTCATGATGTCATTTTCGCCTCCGAGCAGGTGGTTATCATGAACTGCAGATGGTCGACGTGGAATTTTAAAATCGCGGTGGTGCATGGCGTTAACACGTATGCTGGCAGACGGCGCTTGTGGTTGGATCTTCTGGATCATATTGATGGTAATGTTGTCTTTATTGGCGATTTTAATGCGGTGAAAGGCGCCCATGAAAGAAGTAGTGACTGTATGCCTAACTCTACTGCTTGTGCGGAGTTCTGTGATTTCATTGAAGCCACCGGTTTCATTGAGACGCTTACGGTTGGTCTGAAGTACACGTGGTCTGGTCGTAGATTTATGCCTACCCATGTGGAGTCTCGTCTGGATAGATCGATTTATGCTGATTCTTTTGCAAATCTCTGGAGTTCGGTTTTTGTTCAAGCTCTGCCACGTATTACCTCGGATCATTCTCCGCTTGTTCTTCATTGCATGGTGGATGTTCCTCCTCGCCATCGTTTCTTTAAGTTCCTTAACATGTGGACCTTACATCCGGATTTTCTCCATACAGTGGAAGGGTCCTGGCAGATGGATACCGAGATTGGCTGCCCGATTTTTAAAGTTATGCATAAATTAAAGCGTCTTCGGCAGGTTCTTCGCGCGTGGAATCGGTTTTTGGAAATGTTGATTCTTGTATCATGAATACTCAACAAGAGCTTTTGGAGATTCAAAATCAGATTGCCAGGGATGGTTACACGGAGGATCTCTTTGATAAAGAAGTGGAAGCCCAAGCTAAGATCAACGTTGTGCTTTCCAGGCAGAGCTCGCTTTTACAGCAAAAAAGCCGGGTGTCTTGGCTTCAAGATGGAGACAGGAACACGAAATTATTTAATGCGATGCTTAGGTTTCGTCGAAAACCTCACATCGTTTCTCACATGGAGATCAATGGAGATATGAATTACGATCAGAAGGTTATTGGGGATCATATCGTGGATTTCTTCTCTTCTTTGTTTTCGACTAGCAGTCAAGCTAATACTGATATTGCGGCGGTAGAGACGGTTATTGAGGAAATGGTCGAAGATCGTTATAATAATTTGCTCATTCGTTTACCGGATGAAGAGGAAATTTCTGCTGCGGTTTTTCAGATGAAGCCGAACAGCTCGCCGGGCCCAGATGGTTTCTCGGGTAAGTTCTTTCAGCATTGTTGGTCGATTATTAAAGTGGATATTTGGTGTGCTGTTCAAGCCTTTTTCCGGAATTCTTATCTTCCTCAAGGCTGCAATTCTAATACCTTGGTGTTGATACCTAAGAAAGATGTCGTCAATTCGGTCTCGGATCTGAGACCGATTGTTCTGTCCAACTTTCTTTACAAGATTATTACTAAGGTGTTGGCGTCTAGACTGAGCCAGGTTGCTGCTGTTTATGTTTCCCATCATCAGTTTGGTTTTATTAGCGGCCGTTCAATTCACGATTGTATTCTGATTGGGTCGGAAGGCGTGAACTGTATGCATCGTACGAGCCGTGGTCAAAACATGGCTTGCAAGATTGACATCAAAAAAGCCTTTGATACTCTTAGCTGGGATTTCCTGCTTAACGTTCTTCGTGTTGCTGGCTATGATTCAAAGTTCATTAGTTGGATTGAAATTCTGCTTCATTCGGCTAGGATTTCTATTCTGTACAATGGTCAGCTTAAAGGTTATTTTGCGTGTTCAAGGGGTGTTCGTCAGGGCGATCCTCTTTCTCCGATTCTTTTTGGAATCGCCGAGGATGTCCTTGGTAGGCTCTTTGCAAATTGTGTTAGCGCGGGCACCCTTACCCCGATGCAAATGAGACAGGGAATTAATTTTCCCACTCATCTTTTATATGCGGATGATATTCTGGTTTTCTGTCATGCCACGGTCACGAACGCTCATACCATTCAGAAAATTCTGGAATATTATGGTCAAATTTCTGATCAAATTGTGAGCCCGGATAAGTCGCAAATTTTTTTTACTAGCAAAGTTCCTTCTCAGACGTGCAGGGCTATACGGAGCATTTTGAGATTTTCTCAGGGCAACTTTCCGATTACTTACCTTGGGGTTCCTATCTTTAAGGGTCGTGTGCATGCCTCCTATCTTCGACCGTTACATGATCGTGTGATCAACAAGTTCACGAGATGGAAGGGATTACATTTGTCGATGGCTGGGAGGATTTGCCTGATCAGGTCGGTTATCCAAAGCTCCCTGACGCACTCCATGATGGTTTATAGATGGCCGACTGCTCTTATTAAGGAGCTCGATGCGTGCTGCCGTAATTTCCTATGGACTGGCAACATCAAGCAGACGCCATCCTGTTCTGTGAGTTGGAAGAGGGTCTGCTCGATTAAGGAGGAGGGCGGTCTCGGGGTAAGGTCGTTCGAGTCCATGAACAAGAGCTATCTCATGAAAATGGCGTGGAAGGTGGTTGGTGGGCGTGAGTTCGGATATGATTTGATTAGAGATAGATATCTCGATCGCTTTGGGCGTAGTAAATCTCTGGTGGCTGCTTCTTCTATCTGGATGAGCTTACGTGAGGAAATTGATGGTTTGGTTGCGGATTCGTACTCGTATATTGGTGACGGCGCTTATACTTCGTTCTGGTATGACGACTGGCTTGGGTATAATCACATGAATAAATGCGGAATCCCGCATTTCATGCTTACGTTTCTTTCTCAATCGGTGGCTGATTATTTCTACGATGGGGTCTGGCATTTCACGCAAGCCTTTGTTAATGCTTTTCCTGAGATAGTGTGTGATATCTTACCCACTCCTCTTGGTACTGAGGGAGATGTGCGTTTCTGGAAACCCTCGTTGCAAGGGAATGTCACTACTGCGCTGGCCTTCAACAAGCATTGTCATCATTTTCCGAAGGTGTCTTGGGGTTCTTGGCTTTGGGAATATTTTATTCCAATTCGACGTTCTTTGATATGTTGGCGTCTTCTTCATAATAGAATGCCAACTTATGATCGCCTTATCCGCTACGGTATGATCACGCCTAATGTCTGTTTTATTTGCTTAAAAGGAAGTGAGTCTCAAGATCACCTTTTCTGGAACTGTGAGCGTGTGAAGAATATTTGGGCTACGTTTCTTGGGTGGTTTAATTTCACGAAAGGGTTGCAAGAGAATGATATTCATAGCTTTTTGGTGACAGCTTGGCAGTATAAACTTAGTCCCCTCACCGGTAATTTCTGGAAAGCGGGTATCATCACGGTCATCTGGGCCATATGGATGCAGAGAAACAATTGTATCTTTGATAATCAAAAGTTCGAAGCAAGCCGTGTCATCCACACGGTGAAAGTTGCTTTCAAAGAGATTGATGATAACTTTGCTAAATTAGGCTACATGTGGAATTCTTGGTCGGATTATCTGATTCTCAGGGCAGTGGGTGTTACTACAAGGAGTGCTCCTCCTCCGGAGTTTGTGGAGGTGCATTGGTGGCCACCGGTGGCGCCATGGATCAATATGAATACTGATGGCTCGGCGATGGGAGCTCCAGGTACTATTGCTGCAGGTGGGTGTTTAGAGATAACTGGAATGTGGTGCGTGGTTGTTTTCACTTCAAAGGTGGCTCGGGTTTTGCCTTTGAAGCGGAACTCCTGGCTGTTATCTCGGCGATTCAAATTGCTCACAATCGTGGTTGGCACAAGCTTTGGATTGAATCCGATTCCAACTACGTGATATCCATTCTTAATTCTCGTTCTTTGAATGTGCCTTGGCGTTTTAAGGCGACGTGGAATAGGATTTTAAAGATGTTAGATGCTTTCTCGCTGCAGGTCTCTCACATCTTTAGAGAAGGAAACAAGGTGGCAGATTTAATGGCTAACCAACAACGTTCAGAAGGGTGGTGGCCGCACGAGATTGAGGAGATTAGGGCTGCGGTTCGCCTTGACATGGCTTCGCATAGCCATCTGCGTCAGAAACGGTAGTTGGGGCTGATGGGTGGTTGTTTGGTTCGGCTTTTTCTTGGTTTTGTTGGCGTGTGTATGGGGAGATCTTGGTTTGGGTCTTTCTTCGAACACTTGGCAGGCGTTTGGATTAAGATGGGTGCTATTGATGCTCAGTTGATTCTTGCGCCGATGGAGGCGTTGGTTTTGAGGCGGTGGATGGAGTTGAGCTTGTGCTGCCCTGGTTTGGTGAGGGATGGAGTGTCGGTAGAGTCCTTCCGGGTTTGGGTGCGCTCGGCTCGGGGACGCTACTGGTCGGACCCCGTTGGTTTTTGTCTCTGTTTATCGGGGACGTTTTCTTTAGGGGATTCAGATGATTTTTTCGTTGATCCTTCCGCTCTTCCTTACTTTCGTCTTGTGTTTAGACGAGTACTCTTTTTCCTTTCCACGGTTTTTCCCACTGGGTTTTCCGTGAAAAGGTTTTAATGAGGCTCGGCCCTTAGTCTGCTCCTTCTGTGCTTTCAAGGGTTTTTTAAGTTTTTCCTTTTCTTTTCTTTATATAAAATCGTCATTTAATAATATATATATATATATATATGTATGTATATTTTGTGATAGAAATTCTAAATGAAAAATGGTTCTTATGTTCTCACGATAAGTGTGGTTCTCACTATAACCGCACCACATATATATATATATATATATATATATATATATTAGCTAGAGATCAACTTGAAAACACATTTCAGCCGCCACTTTTTGAGAGCAGAGTGTGGACATGATTTTGGAGCTTTTCAATTCAGTTTATTTCTTTCATCTTTTTCGTGCATTTATTTATTTATTTGTTTTGTTTAATTATTATATTTTCTAGCTAAATTCGTTTATTCCGGCAACGATTAGGGAAGCACTAGCAAGATTATTCTGTGAGATCTAATTGTTCTTATACTTTGTTTTATGCTTGCATCTGCGATTCTCCATGTTTAATGATATTAATTATTTTAATCCATTAGATAGTTGCAAATATTTATTGGGTTAGAATTAATTATACAGCCAATTAAATCGGCCATCCGTAATTATGGTTTAGGTTTGATTAGTGGTAAATTGACACATCAGGGTCAAGGGAAGAGCAATCTTAATTCAATAATCCTGCGTCAGAGTTTATTGGTTTTGAATCGGGTTTCTCTAGTAATTAATGTTGTCGGCTCATTAAACCTATAGAGCGTCTCTTACGGTTGTCAGTCGATTAGGGTAGTAATTAGTGAAGCGTCTTCCTGATTATCGAATAATTAAGGAGAAATAAGATCACGTCAGAAGCATCTTTGGTGGTTATAATTGGTTTGCTTGCATGTATTAAAGTTATATTTGCATCAATGATCAGAATAATTAAGCTAGGGTGGACTTAATTGATTGCTGGAATTTTTTTTATTAATTGTTGAATTTTTCTATTTATTTATTTATTTATTTATTTATTTAATATTTGAACCATTGCAATTCTTTTGGATTTTATTTATTTATTTTTAGATTTAGTATTTTCTCAGTATTTTCCCCATAAATCTCGTTTTTGGAGTTTCTTTACAGGTTGAATTTTAGGAGAATTCTCGCCGATCCCTTGGGAGACGATTTTGCTTGCTGCTGTTTGCGCAGTGTAGGCATACCGGCTGACAGCTGGATATTTTTGGTGTAAAACGACGCACCAAGTATAAACATAAGTAGGTATGTCAATCGGGCCATCCCACTAGGTCTTGGGCCAACCCGTTCGGTTTCGGGTTATTTTCGGTTCGGGCTAGTTAGTTTTTTTATTTTCCGGGCTAAAAATTTTCGACCCTAACCCTAACCCACTCGGTTTCGGGCTCACAAATTTACGATTTTTTTATATGTATAATTTTTTTTATGAATAATCATATTATTGTAATAAAAATATATCGTGCTTTTTAAATCAAATGCCTTATTTTAGATACAAAAATTAGTATTATTTTAGTGTAAATTTACATAATATCTAATTTTAACTTTGTTCCCGATAAAAATTGTTTATAGATATAACATAAATTACTATCTTTCTTTGACTTTTATATCATAAATATTTATTATTAATCATTAGAAAAAATCAAAACATATTATACAAGCATCAAAATGTTATTATCAAATTAAAAAGCAAAGTATTTAAGTTTAGAAATCTATTATTAAGAAAATGTTCGGTTAATCGGGCCAACCCACTCGGTTTTCAGGTCAACCTTATCGGGCTCGGGCTATTTTCGGTTCGGGCCATTCGGGCTAAATTTTTTTCTGGCTAGAAATTTTCATCCCTAACCCATCTTTTTTATCAGTCTATTAGGATCGACTCGTCGGTTTCGGGCTTTTTTGACATCCCTATAAACATACATAAGTTTAGGGCCCTTTTTAATTTGATATAGCCCAAGTTATTGGGTCGTGCATTTTCTTGTTTAATTGGGTTTCAATCATTTGTATATATTCCTCTAGGGTTTAACTTCCCCCAGCCTTCTTCTTCCCCAAATTCCATCGCCATTTCTGCAACTTCTTCTTAATTTTTTTTAATTAAATTGTGCGTGTGTCACGTACGGATCTCTCTTTCTTCACCATCGACCTGTTGCTTAGCAGAGGCCCGACGTTGACACAGGGTGTGTCTTCAGCGCGGTTGTTGCACCGACGACCCAGGTCGATCCGAGGCGATGGAGGCGCGCTGCAGATGCTCTTAACTCACCCATGCCCCGGGCCTACTTATGAGTCAAGTACGACATTAGGTTGGCTCATCATGTTGACTCGTATGAATTAATTTTGATTTTTGAATTTTTTATTTAATTTAAATGACATAAATTTAAAATTACATAAATTTAAAAAAAGAAATCAGGATTGTTCATGAGGTCCATTGGAGGAAAAGATTTGAGGGAAATTGAGAGTAAATTGAGAGAGAATGAAGAAGAGAACTTTGATTTTTATTGAGAAAACTGTATTAGAGTTAATAGATATTTACAGAAGCAAAAAAAAAAAAAAAAAAAAAATGGTTGCAATAGTCGTTACTGACTTACTGTACTGTTAGAGCAGATTTTGAATTTTGTTTTTTTGTTTTTTTAATTATACGCGTGTAATACATGCACCCTTTTTGTTGTTGTTGAGCTCGACTCGATCGTCGCCATGGCTGACTTAAGCCAGCGGATTAGCCTCACCGATGTGGATGCCCAATTCAATATCTTGCCTTTATAATTAATTTAGTTATGAATTCAAAATATTTAAAGGGAAAATCTCTATAACTTTATATTTAATTTAATCACAAATTATTATTTAAAACAATCCACACCAGTCACAACCTGCATTTTTGTAAAAAAAAAATTGAATTAGAATTATAAGAGGTGTCTGAATTTTTATAATTTTTTGTTTTAATATCATAAGAGGTATCTGAATATAATCAATTATGCAACCCGCACGCAGCGGGACCTCAACACCACACAACTGTGGGAAAGCTACGTCGCACGCAGATGAAAATACAACGCCATCTAAAAGTGAGAAAACATCAGTGCACGTAGGCGGGATTGAACTCAAGACCTCTCACAAATGAGAGTCTTTGAGTGCCTCGTGCCACTAGAGAACGACCTCATTGGTGCATTTTTATTATTTAAATAAAAACCCAGGACCAATGCTCAATTTTCTTTATCCGAAAAATATGTTGCAGTGAAAGAATTGGCCTAATTAACATGGATCCAATATGTTTCAATGATAGGCCCAACTACAGACTGAGTCCATCTCAAATTAACAAGCCCAAAATTCAGAACTAAGCTCAGTGAAACTCATCCTTGTATGTTTTCAAAGCTTATAATAACATGTACACTCTCTAAAAAAAGGGGCTTATAACATGTAGGGTGCGATTAGTTTCCCCCTCATTTTAAGTATAAAATTATACATTGTTCAAGAGAAAAAGTATTATCGAAAATTTTATGCCACGTATCTGAATTTTTTATTACGTCAAAACAAATTAGGTATAAGTTGGTAAATTGAGTTTGTCTCTTCATTATACCTTAAAGTAAACACACCTGTAGTGTTTTAAGAGTATAAAATTTTTCAAAGTGTTCGATAATAACTAGTGTATAGCCCGTCAAAAATCAACGGAAAATCTTTATTTAATAAAATTAGTTAAATTATTGGATATATATTAATTGTTGGTTCCTAGCGAATTGGTGTAGGGGAGAAATACACTAGTTACAAATTTATGTCGTTATCACTTGACTTAGATCAACACAATAAACGTGAGTTGACTTTATCCAAATACGTAGTTATATCAGTATAGTGTAGGTTAGTTAGCAAACCTATTGACAATTGGACAAACAACTGAACCTATGTACAAAATGTAATGGCTTAGTTACTCACTTTGTTTAGAAAATATTTACTAAAAATTAACTCAGATTATACAATTAGTCATATTGAGTGCAGGTCAACAGATTGTTTCAGCTAACAAAAACTTGTTGATGAGATAATTGTGTTTGTGTGCTTGCTGATGACAATTCATTAATATTCAAAGTAAAGTACAAAATATAAAGCACACAGAGTTTAACAAGAAAATTCACTTAATCATAATATATACTTGTTTTGTGGCTCCAAGTCAACCGTCTAGTCTTTAACTTGAACTAAATCACGGGTTTCCTACCGTGACCAAAATCTTACTTGATTTCAGAAGGCTAAAAACATTTTGCCATTTTGCTCAAAAAGTTTCTAACACTACCTTACTTCTTACAGAGGGTTGGGTGTTTGAAAGATCTCCAACTATAAGTGAACTGTTACAAATAAGAACAACTTTTAAGGATTAGTTTGATCGAAACTAGGTAGTGGATTTATAAGAGGTTTGCTTAAAAAATAAGGGAAATACATTGCCATAGGAGTACTTTGAGCTTAAGAGCTTGAATGCTTAATGGTGAAGGTTGTTCAAATTAGATCTAACTTTTTCATTTAAAAAGGAAAGAAATAAGTAACCTATTAAGTATTATATCGTCGGTCTTTCTTTAATTCGAGTGGAAAAGTGATTTTATTGGAGAAAAGCTACAATTAAATCTTCACAAGCATAGATTCCAATTTTCTTCTTAAAGGACGATAACTCAAATAAGTTTTGAATTTTGAGTGAAGTATAGAATATGAATTACAATGATAACTAACACAGAGAAATTTGTATTGTATTTTATTTGGCAACAATTCGTTACAAAAAGAAAAACGTGTGTACAATGGGATATCTTATTTCTATTTATAGGTTATTCTAAGTGAGGGGTATTTAAGTTATTTCAATTCTGAATGTAGAGGGATATTTCTGTCTTTTCAGATCTGTTCTTTTTTAGTACGAAGAGTAGTTTCGTCTCTTTAGCTCTTCAAGTGCCACATCAAACGAGAATAGATATAATGAGGTCCTTTTTGCGTCAGGAACGGTTAAGGGAACACGTACAAATCTGCCACGTGTCCTCAACTGAAATAGCCATTTTTTTTCATCTTCTTCAACTCTAAGATCGAAGCATCAATGCTATCGGATCTTCGTTTGAGTCTTCATATCTCTTACAACTATCATTTTCACCTCTATTTGGCTCATCTTCAGTTTTGCACTTTTAGGCACCTTTGGCAAATCTGAGACAACTCAGCTCTGCTAGGTCTTCTACTGAATCGTCACATCTCTTTTTCTTCGTCTTCTTGTCATGAGCTAGATGTTTCTTGGCTCTTATGACAGATCCAAGGCAACTCAACATTTTCGTTATGAATGGGCCTGCTTGTAAGTATTGGGGCTTACTTTATAGTAAATAAAATGAGCCCTAATACAATCCTCATCAACCACTCCCCCTAGTCTAGTGGAGATACGAGACGTAAGTTCAGCAGACTACAAGATGCAACTCTCATACTTTGTCTTGATTTCTTCTCTAATCTACTTGCAACGAGCGTGGCGTATGTACATCACTTTTGTGACATACCACTGACAACTTTATATTAAATCATGCATATTTTCAATCTCCGAGGATAGTTATTCATATTTTTTCACATTTCAGCGGCTCATCTTAGAGCACGAATCCCAACATAATTTGAGCCCTTCGATTTGTGATGATCGATTTTAAGCACGAAACCCTAGGTGCCACGTATCAAGATCTTAGGACGCCTTCTTTCTTATAAATAAGGGGCAGTAGTTTCATTTGAAACTTATTCCGCTAGTTTTATAATTTATGTTATTTCAAGTTTTTTCTCCCTCTTCATCATCTTCGATCACCATCTTTGGTATACACCCCCAATGAAAAATCCAACCAAACTTTCTTTTAACATGTCAAAATGTATTTTTGGGCCTTGTCATATCTTTTCGGACCATTTTTTCTGACACTATCTATTTTTCTTTCAGTTTTCCTTTTTTTTTTTAATTGCAAGAGGTATCTATATAGCATATAATTAAATAATCCACTACACCGCACGCAGGCGGGACCTCTACACCACACAGAGGTGGAAAATATACTACACCGCACGTAGGCGTAACCACTACACCATACAAATGTGAGAAAACTACACCACACACAGAGGAGATTGAACTTAAGACCTGTCACAAAGGAGAGTCATTGAGTGCCTCAACTTTGCCACTTGAGATAGGCCTTATTAGCCTTTTCTTAAATCATGAAAAAATATTATACTCCCTCCGTCCGCTAAAAGTGGACCATTTTTACTATATCGGGCGTCCGCAAAGAGTATACCACTTTCCTTTTATAGAAATGGTCCCACCATCCACTTTAATATTTTATCCTTACAAACTCTCTTTATTTACAAAAAAACCACTCCAAATACAATCTCAACCACACATCTCATAAAGTGGTGGGACCCTTTCTCCACTACATCAAAATTATCACCAATTTTATTAAATCTCGTGCCTAGCCAAAATGGTCCACTTTTGGCAGACTGAGGGAGTATGATCTTTTCTCCAACCACACTAGTATTTACTCGCCTAGATCGAACCAATAGATGATATGACTAGAAAGACGAAAATACTAAAATGTCATCAATTGTCATATAAGTTTGAGGCTACCCCATGTTCAAATGTCTCATCATTCTAACTTTCACATACGAATTCTGAACTCCATATTCTTTTTAGCATATCCAACCCTCCTAAACTCCTTATTTCAGTTGCTAGTTGTCGACACATGTTAGGTCCGGAGGGTCTCGAATAGGTGTATGGGGGGGAATACACCTATAGGCTATTTTTACTCAAAATCAGAGGGATCTCAAGATAGAGATCAAAACAAAACTTTACACGCAAACTTAGACGCCTGTTAACTAAAAGGAGTTTTGACCAAACAGGGTTGACGACTGATACTGAAATACTCTTTAGTAAAGAGTTATCAGTTAAGTCATTGGAACTTAACTGATGCACGTTAAGGCTTCAGTCTAGTTTGCTAAAACAGAGATGTTACAAGTCTTCCTGACTATCAGAGGATAGATCAGTCAGACTGATAACATACGCAGCGGAAATAACTTTGTTTCGTAATAGCCTTTGTTGAGCACGTTGTTAGTCTTAGGTTTCTCTTTGCATTTAATCAGTATTCAATTTATCAATTGAAAGAACACAAGTAAGAATGTAAAACTGAAAGCTGTAAACAACAAAGAGATTTTTACGTGGTTCGGAAAACACTTCCAACATCCACGGTCGGTTGATCAGACCAACAACTTTACTCCGCAAGTGCTTAACTGGTGCACTGCAAACCTATCCGTGTGTTTAGCCGGGTGCACACAACCGAATCAACTGAAGATCCAATCTTCAGTACCAACACTTCACTCGCGCTGGATTTCTCACTCCTAGCTCGAACCTGCACTAGGATCTCATGGAGTCAGAGTACCTTCCTGAACTCCTTTTCAACTCAAACACTCGATTCTATCTCTTGAAGGGAGGTTTGAAATCTTGCCAACTAAACTTCAAAGAACAAGTTCTTTGGAGTTAGTTTTGACCTAGGCTTTGGGTAAACAAGGGTTTGCCTAAGGTCTATGAGAATATATGTAATCAGCAGTGACTGATTTTTGGCTTTGGTATTCTCTTCTTCGATTCAAGCTTTGGAGAGGTTAAGCTTTGGCTGAGAAACAATTTTAGCAGAGTTTCAGCTTATGTCGTTGAATCGGTGAAGATTGAAGTGATCCTCGAGCGCTATTTATAGGAGAGGTCTTGAATAGATCCGTTGGCGGAGAACATCTTCAAGATCTTCCGTTTGAGAGCTTTTCGAATTTGAGCTGAGGCTTCAATCTTCGAGGTTCCTTGTTTGGTGAGAACGGCTATGTTGAAGAGCAGGAGATGTGACGTCTCTGATAAAGTAGCCACCAAATAGGAATGACCTCTGCAGAGAGGGATGATCCTAAGATCTCTGCATTTAATGCGGTTGTACTTTTGGAGTACGTGGCTTCCTTTGAACGTTGGAGGTTCAGTCTGAGGAAGAATGTTTAACTGATACTTGACTTTAGTATCAGTCCGCTGAATCCACGTGGCAAGCATTAAGTAATCAGTTTCGGACTGATTCTTCAACTAATACTTCAGTCTTCAGTCTTTAGTCTTCAGTCCTTCGTCCTTCAGTCTTCAGTCTTCAGAACAACAAACTAAACTAGAAAAGAACTCTAACACTTGAGTTCGAACAGTTCTAGTCTATTACAATTAAGGCCTATGGATTTTGGTATCATCAAAACAAGGATTAAGATATTTTAATAATTTCCCAACAACACCGGTCTTTCAGGCGAGCTCGATCATTGCTCTTTACTTTTTAGCATGAGTCATCATTATTTTGCACCATCACACCATCGAATGCTTGCGGCCTTTCAATATTCATTTTCTCACACGATGTTACCATCACTTTGTCTACTTTTAGTATATTTCATATTTTTCTTTACTAACTTGAGCGTTGGATACCCTTTGACTAACACCTACACTAGTACTCTCGAAAAGGGTTCGTCTTAACTGAGTGTTGGTGCAAAGATTTATTATTGTAGAAATCTCTTTCTACAATTTGGAGCCCACAATTAGGCCCCGACTATCAAATAAATTGACGAACCACATCATAGTTTCACTTGAGAACTATGAGTGGTGTACATGATGGAACTACTAGACTACCAGTTGTATATGACCATCCAAACGTACCTAGCTGCCCAAATCTCCACTCTAACGAAATAGATGAACCAAGAAAGAAGAACATATAGAAGTTAGAGAAATGATACATTGACTTGCTGATAACACTCATGTTTCCATGGTTTTTAATGTTTATATGATGTCAATTTTATAGAAAATTGAGTGTTGGATAATTATTTAGTGCTTAAATTGCTTTATCTTGTGAAATATGATACTTGCTCATACTTTGGTAATTTTTACAAAAATATTGAGTCTGAATTTGGACTAATGGTCTTAATCAAAGTTGTAGATCATTGCGATACGAGTTCGTAGACGCAAACAAATCGCAAATTGAAGTTCGGACGAGAGAGATATGGCCGAAATAATTAAGTAGCGCGCAATAGTGAATAGTATCCGACGGGAATTTTCGAATTTTCGGGAATTTTGCGGGATTTTGAGATTTTATCAGTATTTTCGAGTTCTACACTGTATTTATCCCTTGTGCCTATATATAGGTCCTTTCCCTGACCTATTAGACATCTTTTCACCTCTTTTCTCCATCTTTTCATATTTTTCAGTTTTAGACTTAGAACTTTATAGCTTTCATATATTAAATTTATTTTCTACAAGATTCAAGATCGCAATTGTTCATCCTGAATTCTTTTCGGGTTTTATCTATTTTATTTATTTCAATTACTTTCTTTTTATTTATGTTTTTATTTTATTTTATGATGTATGGCTAGTTCTTTTATCTGAAACTAGGGTTTGTACATAATTGATTAAATATGTATTTTTGATTTATTGATATCAATTTTCCCTCCAGCGCTTGTGGTTCATGATTCCTGGTGCTTGTTTTCTTGTGAATTATCTGATCAATAGTTTATATGTTTAGCTGTTCAGTTTGAGTCTTGAATACGATAATTGTTCAGCCGATTCAGGAATGCATGATATAGTGTTAGCCTTGAGTCTTGAATGCGACAGGTGAAGCTATAGGAAGTTATTTTTTATGTGCTATTGGGAGTTAATTTATTTCTTTGAGTCTTGAATGCGATAAGAGATTTATTAATCTACATTCATAGGTGTTCGTTAGAGAAGCTTATGAATAATGTTGTGATCTTTCATCAGGATTGAATTAAATTGGTAATTGAATCAAGAGATTGAATGCATGTGTTTGATTAACGATAGTACATCTCTAGGGTCAAAGTCTTTTATTATTTGGGTTTTTATCATGTTTTATTTGCTTTGTTTTGATTTTAGTTTTATTTATCCATCGTATTTGAGTTTGCCTGGATATTGTTAGAGATTTATTAGGATTATTTAGAGTGATTTCGATTATCAGTCCCTGTGGATACGATACTCAATTACTGTTTATGTGCTACAATTATACTGTGTTAGTTGTAGTTTTTATTGCTAATAAAATAGTGATCACTTGCTTGTTCCAAACACAAAGAAAGAAAAACTTGTTTCGAGAACATCCAAAACAATCAAGTTTCACTATATTACTAGAGTTCGTCCCCTTCTCCTAATTCAAAATGAAAGAGAGTTAAATTTAGTATCTATATATCGATGAAGTCTTGTATATTTTGAATTTAAATACTCCCCCCGTCTCACGAAACTTAAGCAGTATTCATTTTCGGATTATCCCACGAAATTTGAGCACTTTTCTTATAGGGCAAAGGTGCACATACCCCCCTGGACTACACCCCCTATAGCTTTTACCCCCCCTACTCGGTCAAAGCGCGTTGACCTCCATATAGTCTCGGAAAAAGGGTGCAAAAAACACCCCGCCCCAAACGGACGTTTAACGCCGTTTTTCCCCCTTTTTTTTTAGTCCCTGTGGGCCCACCCCAACCAAATACACACTCTGTCTCTTTCTCTCTAATATTCTCTCTCTAAAATCAAAGTCTCTCTCCTCATCAAAATCAGAAAATAACGTCCTCGGGTGAGGAGAGCGTGTACATGGCCAAGCTGGCGGAGCAGGCCGAGCGCTATGAGGAGATAGTCGAGTTCATGGAGAAGGTCGTCAACATCGACGACGACGAACTCTCCATGGAGGAGCACAACCTCGCCGTCGCCTACAAAAACGTCATCGGCGCCGCCCACCGCGCCTCCTAGCGTATCATCTCCTCTATCGAGCAGAAGGAGGAGAGCCATGGCAACGAGAGACATGTCTCCTCCATCAAGAGCTACAGATCTAAGATCGAGTCGGAGCTCTCCTCCATTTACGACGGCATTCTTAAACTCCTCGACACCAAACTCATCGGATCCGCCTCTAACGGAGATTCCAAAGTCTTCTACTTGAAGATGAAAGGTGATTACCACCGCTACTTGGCGGTGTTTAAGACCGGAGCAGAGCGCAAAGAAGCTGCCGATAACACTCTCTCCGCCTACAAGTCTGCTCCGGTGGGTGATCACCATCCTCCTAATTAGATCGCTTCCGTTAGGCATGGCGGCGTCCGCCAAAAACCAATTTACTCACGGATGGAACAACAAAACAGCAGAGCAATTTCTCCTACAAAAACCTTTATATATAGTTAATTAGTCAAAAATACTAAAATAAATTCAAGAAACAGAGCTTTCGAAGCCAGAAAGACTGAAACCCTAAATCGAGACATTGAGCAAGAGCATATCACAAAAGTAACCAAAATCTTGAAAGATAATAAAAATCGAATTCGGCCCATTAATTTTTATGCCAAGAATGAAAGATTCTTCATCAAAACTCCAAAAATTAATCAGTTTGAAATTATACCTTATTCGATTCTTGGTCCTCTGCATCGTCATTCAAATGAACAACGGAGATCTTGAATCGAATCATCATCTCCGGCAGCATCACATGACTGAGCTGCTTCACCAGCCTTCTCCGCCGCCACCGCCGCCTCCGCCCTGAGGTGCGACGACGATCTGAGCCGGTGAAAAAGAGAGAGAAAACTGCAAATTAAAAAAAAAAGTTTAACGGCGTTAACCGACCGTTTAACGCGGGGTGTTTTTTGCACCCTTTTTCCGAGACTATAGGGAGGTCAACGCGTTTTGACCGAGTATGGGGGGTAAAAGCTATAGGGGGTATAGTCCAGAGGGTATGTGCACCTTTGCCCTTTCTTATATAGCAAAAGTTTTTTCGTTATTCACCTTTTTATTTTTTCACCTACCATACTTAACACAGAAAATACTACTAACTTTTTAAAATTCATAACGAAAAGAAATTGTTCAAACTTAGTCGGACGGATGAAGTACTATAATATCAATAATAAAATTATAAATAGTTATACCATTATATACGAGAATGAATTTGAATATTTGGCCTAGGGCTGGGAATCGGGTCGGGTTCGGGTACCCTACCCGAAAAAATCGGGTACCCGAACCCGAAAATACCCTAAACCCACTACCCGACCCCGAATTTGAAATCGGGTACCCTAATACCCGACTCGGGTACCCGAAATTACCCGATCAAAATCTCAATTTCTAAAGTCAAACCGTGACTTCGAGTAAATCGGGTATTAAGGTACCCGATTTACCCTAATACCCGATTTTTTAAAAAAAATTTGGAAAATATGGCCCATATGCAAATATCACCGATCAATCATAACATTCAAATGTCAATTGCTCAAAACACAACCAAAATTGTGTATACCAATTACCAAATAACATTCAATTGTCAATTGAATTTGTATATACCAAATATGTTTGTGCTCAAAACTGAGAAATTAGAAATCTGTAAAAAAAAAAAAAAAGAAGAAGAAGAAGAAGAAGAAGAAGAATACATGCTGTGCTGTCGGAGCTCGGTGGCGGCGCAGTGGCCGGTGGAGGCATGGAGTGCTGCTGGCTTCTGCGCGGTGCAATTTGACGGAAAACGGCGACGGGAAGTGGGAGGCGCGCGGAGGGACAGCCGAACAGGGGGAGGCCGTTGGCGCGCCGCTGGGTGGACGGTGGACGGGCGGGTTGGGTGGTGGACGGGCGAGGCGAGGGTGGAAGGGCGAGGGGCGCTGGCGCGTCGCTGGGTGGTAGGCCGCCGAGACGTTAGGGCCGGCGGGCTGGGAGTTCAGTTTGGGAATTGGATTTGGGAGGGATGAATCATGAATTGATTTGGGAACAGGGGGCGGGAGGGAGGATTTCCGAGGGACTAGGGCTGGGAGTTTTACTTAGAATTCATATTTAATTTAATAAAATAGATTAAAATTTATTAATTAAAAATATCGGGTATACCCGATACCCGATTATTTAGACCCCTAAATACCCGATCCCGTACCCGATCCCGAAAAAATCGGGTATCGGGTACCCTATACCCGATTTTTTCGGGTCGGGTATCAGGTACCCGATTACCCGATCCCGAAATTCCCAGCCCTAATTTGGCCCATCAAACAAATCTTAATCCAAAGGATGATTTTACATAAATTTTTGTGTAACCTGTTTATCTTAAAATTACGTTTTAACCCAAACAAAAAGTTCGTATATATATTTGCACGAGATGAATAGTGGAGGCTGGTTGGTGATGATATTGAGGGCGTTTTTCTCAATTTTGCTTCCTCAATAAATTCAGCTACAAATAACAATCATAAAATTCCTGATTTTCAGCGCATTTTTTCACTCTTCTCCGTCGCGCTTATTGGCGTCGTCGATTCATCTTCAACATCCCTAAATCTCCCCAAATTGTGGCTGTCTGCAATTTCAATTTCAAGCCCTAAATAAGTTCTATTGCAGAATTTTGGGTTGTATATATGTATTTGAGTGGAGATTATGAGGTTGTTTAAGAGACTCGCGGGGTTGCTAGGGTTAGGGAAAGACGAAGACCAGCAGCACCGCGACGGGGACACTGCTGCTGAGACAACCGCTCCGCCTCCCTTCTCTGTTCCATCCGCAGCGGCAGCTACTGCTTCAGCTCAGCATCTCCCACGCAGAGGCTTCAGTGTTCCTGTTCAGGTCCCCGTCGAGCGGGGCCCACCTGCTCCTCTTCTCGTATTTTGCCCCTCCGGAGATGGTGGAGTTCAGGTATGCTCTGCTAGGAATTATTTTGTTTGCTGAGTTCGCTGATTAGGTGGAAATTTGTGTTATCCCTCCTTCTCTAAGTTGATTGGGTTTTACTGACGCTAAATATTTGAATGTAGTCGAAAATTGAGGTTTACAGATTTGATGAGTGATCAATGTGTGCGTATAAATCTGTGGCCTCAAATTTGCAAGTGGTGTGATTTTGGACGAGAATGTACTCTTCATATAACAATTTGATTATAAAAGCTACGATTTTGTAAATCTAGTGGACTTGCCTAAAATTAGTTTGCGTGCTGTGTGATCATCATGAGTGACCAAAGTGCCAACTGCATCAAGTAAAAGAAAGAGGTGAATATAGGTTTGTCAATGTGGTGATCGGTTTGATGCTATTAGAAATGGATATTGGGCGGTTGGGCCCATTCCTCCCTTAAAAGGCCTTATAAGGGAGAGGGTTGCCTCACCATATAAAGTGGCTCATCACTATCTCCAACCAATGTGGGACACTTTTAACAGATGCCTAGCTTGAGCAAAATGCCAAGTACCGACTTGTGATCTGTGTTTGGCTGGTGTCCAATTCAAATCAGAGCAATCTTTAAGTTGTATTACAGAGTTGGGGATTTTGGCTTTCTTTACGCTTTAGCTAACAAAAGTTTTCTTAAGGCGACTACTGAGCAGATTGGCTAGAGAGAACAAGAGTTTTCTTAGAGAAGGAAATGGCTACAGTTGCCAAAATAAAATATTTAGATGCTGAATTCTCCATAAGTCTATCTGAACAAGTTGCATAGGTAAAGGAAGGGAGTAGCGCTACTTTAGATAGTTTTACCAAAGGAGAGCTGATGGGTTGAACTTTGCCTTATAGTCCTTTTGCTCTTATGCCCGTACCCTTTAGGAGAAACTGTGTTGGTGGTTTGGGTAAGCTATCCAAAAGGGAAGGTAGAGGAAATAAAATGTTGATCTTTCTATATCACTTCTTCATTGACTTTTTGTTCCTTGGAGAAAATGCGGAATGCCATGATTCCATTCCTCATTTAAACACATATGAACTCTTTATATGATCCTCTAGAGTCTTGCATCCATGCTTGTGAAGACATATTTGCTTGTAGAACTGGTTAGGTTTGTCTTTTAGAGATTTATCCAGATTAAGACTTTCTTTTTGGCTGTCTTTGAACACGGATTTTCTAGGGATTACCTTTGATAACTGAAGTGAAAGGTCAGTCATATTTAGTTGCTTTTTGAACGTGTATGACTCCAGGTGATTATTGTGGAGATTGAATTGGTTTTCATCAAATTCAAGATTGAAACTTTTTTTTTGGTCAGATTCTTTAGGAACTCCACATCCCATAATAATACTATCTATTTCATGATTTTCAAGAATAAGTTCAAAATTGGGAGGGAATGCAACCTGTGGAAAGAGAGACTTAATTTTCATCATTCTATCCAAGTTAGTAGTGTACAACTGGAAAGTTTGGAAAGGGCACATTTATGTAAGGCTGATTTAATTTGGAATACCTAGAGGAAACTGCATTTCTATTTCAATATCCTGTATATTCTATTTTCTTGAGAAAGAAGAAAAGAGAGCTTAATGGCTAGAAATTATTTGGTAAGAGAACTTTTAAATTTTTATAGAAATTAAAAGGTGAATAGTAGCATAAACTGAAGAGAACTATCTTTTGTAAGCAACTAGTGCGTACTAGAATACAAATGGAGCATATATGAGCACCTGCACCGCTTAGTTTGGGTTGCTAATATTCCAAGACCTGCATGCATCTTTATCTTAGTCAATTCTAAATGAGCTTTGGTATTGTTCTTTCTCAGCTCTATATATGTGTACTTGTTTGCTTACCTATTAATTTGATGCAGTAGGAATGACAGGACTAGGGGCTATTTAGGATGGAGGGTGAGATTAGAGACACATCTAACATGGTTCGCTGATGTTACTGGAAGGTTTATAGGAAGCAGGAGCAATAGGTTATTGACGCTGATAACGGGTGTCATGGAAGGCTTCCTAGTTCTTGGATAAGGGATAGCATGTGGGGAGATAGCATAACTGGAGAATGCACACCAGTGTAGTTGTTCCTGCAAGTAGCTGTAATGGGCTAACATAAAGCTGATGAATTTGATGTAGTATTATATATTTAAAAAATAATCAAAAGCTAACGACCGGCTTACTGCCTCACATGTTGGTGATGTCAAGTTCCAGTCAAGCTCACTCTCTAGGCTTAGAGCTGGGTTGATTGGTTTTGCAGCTGTCATTTCTCATTGCTTGATTTATGCCAGTAGTTGCACAAACCCTATGACAATTGTTATATAATATCCATGTTTTTCATCTTTACTGTTACTAGATGCTGATTCTGGATCTGCCTGATCTTCCATTGCTATATAACTAGTTGTCTCACAATAATTTCTTTCTTTTACTTGTATGTGGACTGCTAAATTTATATCATATACATATACTGCTAAACAACTACTGTGGTATCACTTTATCTTTAATGGTGTCCGTTAGTAACTTCCTTGACATCTCTCCTTAATTATTTTCCTTATTGCTCAGGGCTTGAGGTGGTATGCGAGGCGCCTTAGAATGGATGAAGATGGAGATGTTGCTGATGAGTTCCTTGATGAAGTGTCAGCAGATACGTCAAGAAGTGGGGAAGCACATGAGAGACCAGCCCCAAGGTTTGAAGTGAAGAACAGCACGAAACCTGCCAGAGTGAGGAATTTGGCATTGCTACCTAACGGTAAAATTCAACATCAGGTGGAGCACCAAGGCAAGCTGGAGTGGTTGTAACTGACCTCTGAGAAGGCATCAGTTACGTTACGAGATTGGTTTTCCATCTTATTTATGCTGGTCCAAGTTGTCTTAACACTGACTGTACCATGATTCCTTTAGAGGAGATAAAGGGACTGCTGTGTGTCGACATTCTTCTTCAATATTGTCGTTCTCATTACAATTCATCGATTGGGGAATGTGCAAGAGACAATGGTCCACTGCAATGCAACTGTTTATCATCACAAGTTCTTTTGCACAACGCCAAATTGTAACCTTAAAACCTTGGAATTATTATTGTATACAGGTTATTGAGAGTTGAGGTCATGTTATGCGACCTCTCGACTCATTTCTTTTGTCTTGTGTTTGTAATACTGAATATTCTGGTGTTTATGGTGATTAAAGATTGCATGCAATGGAAGAAACAAAGAAATGAGTAAAAATACATAAAATTTCATGTACTAACAAATGAAGAAATATCTAACAAATTCATCACCAGAAAATTTGGATATTGTCAACAAGTTTCTTTCAATTACTATTACACCTATTGTTCGTTTATGTAACATTATTCTCCTCGAATGAAATATTAATACCTAAATCTCTTTTACGAATGGTTGTTATTGCTGAGGCTATCAGCAATGTCAATCATCAACTTGGCATACTTGGTGGCCTCTTGATTCTTGTCCAAAATCTCAGATCCTTTGTGCTGTGCCAACTTGGCTACAGCCTTGTCACAGCGATTTACATAGTTGGTAATCACCTCACCATCTACACCTGCAATGATCGGTTCTTGAGAAACATCGGTTATGACTTTGGTCATGTATCCGGCTATCTCCTCATACGCAGACAGACAGCCCTCGACTGCCTTGGTTTTATTCTTGTCGTAAATCTCCTGCAAAAATGACAAGGTCTTGCACATGAAAATGGAGGTCGAGTTTATGGCAACCTCGAGAAGGGGGACTAAATCGTTGTGTTTTGCCAAGGCAGCGTGACGGCTCTTGAGCACGCTGAGGCAGAAGGGCCTGTCCACATCCAGCCTTCTGTAGAGGCAGAAATTGTTTACTGTTTCATATGGAACTGCCTGAGCAGGAGCTGCTGAGGGTGGTGTATGCTTTGGCTTTGGTTTTAATGCAATTGTTGGTGAAAGAATGAAGAAGAAATAGAGGCTAAGTGTGAAGAATACCACTGTTTTTCTTGAAGGGTCCATTGTATTTTCTAATGGGTAGCTAAAGATCAAGAATGCCACACTACAAGTTGTTCTATGTTGAGTTTAAGGGAATATATAAAGCTGCTGATATGAATATTTTGAAATGAATGTGGGTGTTACATTGTTCCTACGTTTAAGACTTGCATTAATTCATTTGATTTCAAGAATTGGCATTAATCATGCTTTTAATCTTTTACTGCTGCAAATAACGCAATGCATAGTATCGATTCACAACTGAAAATAGTTGATACAATGTATAGATTGTGGTAAAGCCGCAAAATAAATACCTTCCCAAATCTATGTAAAAAAGTTAATTACACAAAGAATACCGATTCATAAAACCCACACGACTACAGATATCAAATAGGGAGAGTTTGCGGAAAATACAAAAGTAAGAAAAACGACATTTTTCCCCCAGCACAATTACATAAAAACCTTCACATTTTTCATAAAAATAATAAAAAAGGTAAAGATTAGATTTTATCCAAGGAGGAGCAAGAGAAGAATGGTAGCACAAATCATAGCCTAAACAGGTAGTAAAAATGGATCAACTTGGCCTGGATTGAATAGAAGATGGCATTTTTCTTCCAATATCAAAATGCAAAAGGAACATCGTTCGAGTTTTGCAAGTTTACCGCTTGATGTCCGGTGCCTGCCTAGTGCTCTTCATCACACTCATTGGAATGCTTCTTTCGGAGTGGCAAAGTTGCCCTCATTGCCGATTTCCCAGCTCCCACTTCGCCCCCAACTTGGGTGCCGCGTTGTTTCTGGTTGCACGGCAGGGCCCCGTCTGTCAGAACCCAACACAGAATCTCCTTCAGACGAATTTTGACGGGGCACGTCGCTTCCTCTACTACGAATGTCAGCTTCAATGTCTTCAATGTTATGACGCTGTGAGATCTTCAAAAGATCTCCACCAATGTCTAAATCATCTTCCACCTTCATACGTCGATCATCCCCAGTCTCCTCTTGTTCAGCGTCCCTTGAGGTGGGCACCGGTGGCCTCTGGGATTCCTCCTGCACCAAAGCTCGGAAGTTGTTCTTTGAAGGCTTCACCTTTGTACAAAATACTTCGAAAAAGTTGTTTAAGCAACCACGATCATAGACATTGATTCTGTTGTCAGCTCTGTAGCGGAAGTTCTCATAGGTTGTCTGCAACAAAAAAGCCGAGATAGAAACTTGTATTAACCTCAAGTATTTGCTCAAAATTAAGCATGCAAAATTCACAAATAAGATCAAATGATTCTCGACATTCATTATCGCCCACAATGCATCCTACTAAAACTAAAGCTTAAGAATGACATGGATTGAAAAGGCACCTAACATTTTCAGCACACTGATGCACGGGAAATTAGGGCATTCATGAACGTTGATTGGGTTATAAAATCTATATAAAAGCTATTACTCCCCCTCAAGTCAACCTTAGATGTACCCTCCAACTCACATCGATCTAGTGGAGCCAAAAAAGATTACTCAACCTTCCTACATTGTAGCAACAACATGCCGCGTGCACCCTTCTTCCTCCTAGCTTGTTTCTACTAATCAAACATTACTGTGAAAGCAGATTCGCTTTGCTGTCTAACCTAACGACTGGGATATGATGCCTAACAAATAGCCCTAAATAGGCTTTCTCAAGTTCTATTTCCTCAAGAAATAGTCAACAACTGTCAGAAACCAAGTGATAGGGCCAGCACTTATAAGATCAGCGATGAAAACACTTTCTCCAGTTTCAACTGATGATGTTACAGTAGGAACAAGAAATGGAATCTCAGAATGTTAAAAATTGGTAGCAAACCTGATTTGTGCTTATTAGATAAAGGTGAAATCCAGTCAGCCCACCAACAAACCATAAGGATATGAAACTGTAACCCATAAGAATCACCGATGCAGGAGATTCTTTCATTGCCTTCCACACAGTACCTTTATGATCATCCATCAGAACCTTGATATAGAAAGCTGATATTGAAAACACGTAGATGCAAAGAAGTGCTGCCGAGGAAACGAAACAGAAGAAATAACGGTAGTTTCGCTGCATATTAAGTTGAAGAAAGGAACAAGTTAGGCTTAACGAGCAGCACTTCGAAAGATAAAACAGAAATATAATTCAGAGAAAGGAAGGGAAGAAAGCAAGTTCAATAAGATATCTTACCATTCCTATGCACTGGCCTACCCAAGGGCAGTGATGATCAAAACGCTCCACACAATTATTGCAAATCGAGCAATGTGAACAACGAGGAGGACGATATAACATACAAGTATCACAATATTTAACTCTGATAGGGAGCCCATTGACCATTACTTCTTTGGTTCGAGGGAACTGGAGGCTTGGTGTCTGCCGTCCACCAACCTCCACTGATGCAGAAGTATCATAACGAAATTCTTCTTCTGGAGGGTGTGAATTACGTGGCACAATTCCAGGATCTCGGGATGAGGTAAGAAGCAACAACCCTAGCACCTATAGTAATTAATTCCCGATAATCATAAGCCACAAATAAGATTTGCAATAGTACATCATTCTCTTGGGATAATCACAATCACAATAACCACAAATGAAAGATTGAAGATGAAATGGTATTGATGATCAGTAAAGCATAAAATACAACCACAGTGACTTGCTAAGCCATGTACTAAATAGTATGAAACCATACAAATAGTGAAAAGAGAAAAAGAAGTTCAGCCACCAAATGTGGGCATAAGTCCACGTGGATGAATCAAAGAACCACAAGGAGTTACATCTATGCTTTCAAACAGGCTCCTTCCGAAATGCCATATGGCCATATGATGAGGTAGTAAATTTAGGTTAAAACGAAAAACCTATGAGAAAGTTTAATTCAAAGGGTTATTGGCTGCCATTGCAGAAATAAGACTGTGCAGACACCAAGCAGGTAACACTACTTGGCACGTTTACTATTTACTTATATATGTATATCCATGTATTCTGTACAAGCATTCCAACTAAAATAACTTGTCGACTTGACGAGTAAACAAACTCAATGCTTCAAAAGCCCTTCCATGTTGTATGAGCTCATCCATAATAAGCATATATCAACAATAAGGTGATGTGTATTTCTGGTGCTACAACCCATACTGTTAAAAATAGGCGGAGCTCTTTGGTATAGACTAAAACTCTAGACACTAGGGTAGGGTCTGTGATATACAAAAGCTCAAGATACTGAACCTCTTTTTCCAATAGAGATGAGCTTCACCCATTTTACTGGCATCAAAACCACAAGGCCATGCCTGGATCCGATTTCAGAAACTCGGAAACTGAGCAGTATTGTTTAATCCAGGTATCCTAGAAAACTACCCAAAGAATTGTAATGCTACAGGAGAGTTTTTTGACCAGGTTAAGATTATATTCATTTAGTGGATCATCTCAGAGGAAGTATAAACCCTATATTTTCGGAAAATAATAGTCGAACACCGGTCCTTTTTTTAGACTCACACACATACACTAACCCCTCTAGATGACTCGAACAGCAGTCCATATTATAATGTTGTTTCTTTTTCTTTAAGGAAACATATATTGATATAATGTGATGAGATCACGATATTAGCGCATAGAATAGATATGAAAAATACAACACAATTCAAACAGTAATTTATCCAGTATACCTTTTTAAAAAATACAAGATACATATAATATCATGAATTCTAAATATGTCATTGCCCTGATGACTATTTCACAAATTCTATACTGCACATAAGAACCTCCTCTATTAGCCTTCTTTGTCACATACTAAAATGGTACCTTGTGCCAAGACTATGTCTAATATAGTCTTAAAGTAGCTCCCTAAATACATAACAGAAAATTTCTAGAAGACTCCCATATTCATATGAGCTATCCCAAATTAATTAGCAGTTCAGATTAGGATGAGCAGAGATGAAAAATTATATATATATATATATATATATATATATATATATATATATATATATATATATATATATATACCAGTAGAAAAATCAATATGACAGATTGACAGATAAACCAAAATGTGGGAGGATGCATCCATTAGCAAGGAAATTCCCATAATATTTACATAATAACCAGGAGAGATATCAGGAACTAACATGAATGGTGAAGACTATAGCAGCTACAATGATTGCATATCCTGCATTATAGGTCGAGAATTGATGACGAAGATGCCTTGCGACAAAAACACAAAAGATAACAACAGGGGCGATGATCAACAATAAGGTGACAAGCAGTGATCTTGCATCAGGGCCAAAAATCAACCTCCCACCCAGAAAAAAGATCTGCAGAAGATGCATATAAATATGTCATCTACACATAAAATAACATAAACTTTACTGGAATAGAATACGACCGAATATACTAACTGTTCTGATTTCAAATCTTCACAGTCAATGAGGATGATCACACTTTTCTCTCATTTTGCCACACAGAAATGTTAACCTTACGTCACATACAAGTTCTTTCAAATTAATTCCGAATCTGTATGAATGTCAGGAGATAATATGCACATACTCTTTGGTAGACAAATAATCAGAAATAAATCTTACTACATCCCATGTCCTATGCTTCAGTGGATATCTCTTGTTTCTGCTTATTCCCATTTATTCTAGAAGTTGTTTTTATTACTGTCTTTCTTCTTCACTTGCACACTTGCACAATTTCTTTCATCTTTTGGGTTTCTTTCAATTTTGCATTGAAAAGGGATGAGGGTATCCTGTTAATTAGTAGACATAGGTAGTAAATAAGAAATAATCAAGTTCCTAGCGATAAAATTTCTCAATGTACAAAATCCCAGAACTTACACGTAGAGAGAAGCAGGGGAGGTTGTAAATACTAATTAAGTAATTATCAATGCTAAACATCTGATTGATGTGAGCTTGTCTTATGTTCAACAACTTAACATTATGTGTTAAGAATTCATCAAAGCAATTTCCTTCCCAGGCCAAAGTAGTCATACCTTAGAAGCTAAAATGTGTTGTAAAAGCAAATACTTCAATTCTAGCATCAATTTGAGATTGACAATACAAAATATCAGAATGGTGAGAGATTTGTTTTAAACAGTATAACATGTCACTCCCACAGGCAGAAATGTTTAAATTCATAAGTGCTGAAAGGCATGCATAAGAAATTTGCCAACAATGGTCATGAATAGACAAACAAAAACACGGATATTATAATCTGCGTCAGAGATTGTATGCACCAAAATTTAGCCAATCGGAAGATAAGAAAAGTCCAATAATTCAGTTCTGGTTTAGAGATTTGATAATCTGGCACAATAGATTTGAGATTTGACCCCAATAATCTGGTACAATAGATTTTGCACCAACTGTCAAGAGCCACCATCATTATAGATTAACTTCCCTTCTTTCTATTAAGAAAGATGAAGGGCACGGTGTAAATATTAACACAGGGACTGCAAAGTCCCTACTAAAACAATAGAACTAATTTCAAAGATTTGACTGCAGGAACCAAACTTGGGTATTACAGAAGACAATTTATATATAATGCCAAAAAATAAATCCCATAAATACATAACAAACAAAATAATATGTGATGTTCAGGAACTAAAAGCCATGTCTAACATTAAATCTTGTCATCCTTAATAGGTAAGCAAAGTGACATTCCATAATAACAGACCAAGCATGAATCATGGAAGTTCTTGATTCTGATAGGTGTATCGTATAAGAGCTACTTAATGCAGATTATCAATTATAATAGATCTCATTGTACTTAATTGGTAACTAAAATGGTATTATATGTTAACCACCAAACTCTGTAACCCTTCGGTTCTAATTGTTATATCATGAAGATATAAGATATATTTCAAGACAGGATAGTGAGTACTTGTAGCTTAATTGTTCAATTATTTTTCACAAACACCCAAATGGTCTAATTTTTATGTGAACTTGAATTAGCATATTACAAATATGAGCTATATGACACATTATTTCAAGACATAACACAGTCATGTTAAAATTTAAACCTCATAGTTGCACTACTTGTTATAAGTTTCACTTGGTCCATCTCAAAAAGAAGATAAGGGAAACACAGAAATCATCAAATCATGCATCAAAACTATGGGTACTCAAGAAAACATTACTATCCCAAACAAGAGAGAATTGTAACACCAGAAAGGGAAACTACAGAACTATATACTTCTCTACGTGTATCCTTGCACAATCAATCAAAAGTGCACAATTCAGTAGCACTAAGATGTCAGATTAAGTACACCATAACTGCAAGAGTAAGTACATGTTCCGACCAATTATAATAAAGAAAAGACACGAATAAGTGTACTACTCCACGCATAAGCATATACAGAAAACAAAAACATCCCATTAATATTCATAATAGATGCAAGAACAACTTAAGCAAACGACACAAAATCCTTCAACTGCCAAATAATCACTTCATTTAAATAAACAACTTAAAAAGAGCAGCAGAAAAGCAACGAAGCAACCGAAATTTTGAACTCAACTCAAAAAGACCAAAACAAATTGGCCTCAGTGCCAACAATAAAACCACATAACCCTAATTTCAGTATACCATCAGCTATTAAGCTAAAAGCAAAGTAGAAAAAGAAAACCTCCCAAAAAAATAAAACATAGCCCAGAAAAATTAAACTCAAGAAAATGCGAAAACAAAATAAATCTCACATTGTTACCCTTCCATACTTCGTGCACGCGCTTAGCCATTCAGCACAAAAGGCACTAACAGAAAAAACCCCAGAAAAAATACGACGTCGTTCGTCAGCTATGCCGGAAGCGAATCGAAGATTTCAAACTTGGACACTCTGCTCATCTCACAAAAACGCACAACACACGCAGCGATGGTGAGAGTGGGAAACTTTTTCCAGTAATTAATTGTCTGCTCCCACCCTTTTTTGCTCTTTGTTTTTGTGCGTAATAATTAGAGGAGGTTGAATTTGAAAATGCAGCGAATTTAAGATGGGGTTTTTTAGGGATTTTGAATAGTTGAGGGGTCTTCGTCTTCGCTTTTCTGATCTGTGAGGTTTTCGAGTTTTCAGCCTGCGATGCCAATTTTACTATTTTTTTATTTTTTGGAATGTTTTTGGGGAAATGGGTTCTTTATTTTTTTTTCCCACTTTAATTTGACAAACCTAAATAAATTCACTTATTTTGGAATTTTGCGTCACTAACCATACCCGTATGAAATTATCATCATTTTATAATAAAGCGGAATGGTTTGTGAATAGGTGTTTTTAGTTGGCATCATTTGGTGCTGAGGGAAATTAAATTATTAGGGAAAAGATTGTCTTGATGATTGATTAATTTAGAGTGTAAATCAAAATAAGTAAAAATATATATCTATTTATGTATATGTGTGGAGAGAGAAATAGATACGACATTGCATGTTTGAAAATAAAAAAATAGTAATTGTGAATTTAAGTGAAGAATCGATTGTCGATGCTATAACTTCATTATTTGAATAGGGATATTTGAAATCTGATTCTCGATTCCTTCGAAAAAAAGGATATTTGATTCTTTTTTTTTCTTTTTTTTTTATAAAAAAGGATATTTGATTCTTGATGAAAAAGAGTAATGATATTTGATAATCATGTGACGACAATGACATTGATCCAAGTCAAAAATATACAGAGCTAAGTGCTAGGCATGACATAAGTTGATTTAGTGCTCTTTTGGGGGCTATCAGAGTAGGAATTTGAATCAATTGTTCTAAATTCTAAACATTTAGCTCAAAATTTTACGAAATAAAAATATAAATGTTTTTTTTTTTAGGCGACAAAAATATAAATGTTTCTCAATAAATTTTCAATAAGATTTTGTTTAATAAAAGTAGTTATTTCATTATAACAAAGGTACAAAATATCCTAAAAAAAGGTAAAGAAATAATCATAATGATAATAATATATAAAGATTAGTCCTTGTTATTAAAATCAATAAATTTATGCAGTCTCATTATGACTAGCCATAAACTAATCAAATAGTAAAAAACTTGGTTCATTCATTTTTTTTAAATAAAAAAAGAATTAATTATTTTACTGTATTATTCATATTATAACTATATTTTTATAAAAATGAATTTAGTTATTTTATTGTATTACTCTGCATTTTAGCTATTTTTAAGAAATATCTACAATGTGGACAATATAATAAAATAGCTATTTTTTTAAAACAAAAATTAAGTGAATCAATTTTATTTATTTAATTAGTTTATGGCTCTACTATAAAATGGTTGGATAGTATCACTCTATTAAATATTCCTTCCAACCTTTTTTCAGTTGTCTGGTGCGCTAGCGGCTAGGGTTGAAAGGATCGTGCTTGTTTGGTGGCTTCGCGCCCAGCTGTCTTTGCCGGGGGGAGTGTTGCGCTTCGCTCTTGGGAGGTGCGGCTCTTGTCGTCGATGTGCCCTCTTGGTTGATGTTAATTATCTTGAGCGTTGCTTTTTTTTTTGTTCCGGATGCTGCTTTGGTCGATTTTCTCTTCGGCTTTGGGGTGGTATCTTGGTGTTTTTTTCCGTCTCTTTAATCATCTTGGGTTCCGGGATTGCTTAGAGGCGATGGTTCGGCCGGAGCTTCTGAAGCTTCCCCACTCCAGAATGATTTCCGTTGGGTTTTGCATTTTTTGGCTTATTTGTTTTCTTAGATGAGTACTCTTTTTTCCCTTTAAGATTTTTTCCTCTGAGTTTTCTGTAAATGGGGTTTTAATGAGGCTCGGCCTTTAGTCCGCTTTTTCTGTGCTGTCAAGGGTTCTTTTAGGTTTTTAGGTGTTCTTTTTTGAGTGGATTTTTAAAATGGCCACTTTCATATTGTAAAGATAAAAAATGTCCACTAAAATAAAAAACATAAAAAATGTCCACTGTTACCAAAATACCCTTCACATTAAAAATTAAAAAAATGTCCACTTTACATCAACCCTTTAAAAAATCCCGTAATTCACAACCAGTGTGAATTCACAACCAAAAGTTTAAAATCCCGTAATTCACAACCAGTGTGAATTCACAACCAAAAGTTTTTGGTTGTGAATTCACAACCAGAATTTTTTGGTTGCGAATTCACAACCTAAATTTAATTCACAGTCAGAATTTTTTGGTTGTGAATTCACAACCAGTCGAATTCACAACCAAAATTAAATTCGATTGTGAATTCACAACCTAAATTTAATTCACAACCAGAATTTTTTGGTTGTGAATTCACAACCAGTCGAATTCACAACCAAAATTAAATTCACAACCATATTTATGTTGGTTGTGAATTCACAATCAGTCGAATTCACAACCAGAATTTAATTCACAACCAGAGTTTATTTTGGTTGTGAATTCATAGATCTAGTTGTGAATTCAAAAATATTAAATTGTGAATTCATAGATATGATTGTGAATTCAAGAATATTAAGTTGTAAATTTATAAATCTGATTGTGAATTCAAGAACATTAAACTGTGGAGAATTTATAGATCTGGTTATTAATTTAAGATCATTAATGATTAATTATCAAAAATATATTTTTCTCTTTTAACCAATCTCTCAAATAAAATTCATAAATCATCACTTAAAAAAATCAAAACAAATGGAGAATTAAACAAGGATCAAGCTCGTTGGATATACAATGCATCGGAAAATTGAATCCAAATGCCATCACGAAATAATCAAATCTATTTACAAATGACACCACAATTTCCTAGCAACAAACATTCCAACGATCGTAGTAGCGCTTCAGATCTAGGGTTTCCGCAGCAAATTAAACCCCCTAGCTCCGCCGCTGGAGTTCAATCCCCTCCTCGATCATAGTAGCGCCGACCAAGCTCAATCTCCTCTACCACCACCACCACAGCTCG
Source organism: Salvia miltiorrhiza (assembly GCF_028751815.1). NCBI lineage: Eukaryota > Viridiplantae > Streptophyta > Magnoliopsida > Lamiales > Lamiaceae > Salvia > Salvia miltiorrhiza. The sequence goes on along the minus strand of NC_080388.1, from coordinate 44,665,897 downwards.
TCCTCCGCCACCACGTCGTCGTCTTCCGACGATCTCGAGCTGTTGTCGATCAAGCCTAATTCTCACAACTAGACCTCGCTGAAGGACCTCCTCCCGACAACGGCGGTCAACTCGCCGCGGCCGAGCTCCACGCAGGGCGGATCCGATATCTGCATCCGGAACCGCTCGTCAAGCAGGCGGCGTGGACGTACCTCCAGCCGATGTCCACCTCCCCCGGCTCTGCCGACGGTGGCTTCCTCCGCCGCATCTGCCCGTGCCTCGCCGCCTTGTTTGACCTGGTCCGCCGCAGCGTCGCTCGAGAAAGAGATATGAGAGAGAGAGTGGAGAAAGAGATGAGAGAGAGAAGAGAATGGGGGAGAGAATGCGTAGAGAGAGAAAGAGGAGAGAGAGAATGAGAGAAAAATGGTCAATATTTATGTTTTTAATGTTAAGTGTATTTCCGTCTTTTCAATCAAAAAGTGGACAGTTTTTATTATTTTTATCTTAGTGGACAATTTTTATCTTTACAATATGAAAGTGGATACTTTTATATATTTACTCTTCTTTTTTCTTTTTTTTCGGTAATAATAGCCGTATTTTAATAATAATCACTCTATTAAATACTCATGGATTATTAAATACTCATGGATATGCAAATAACACAAACGCGGACAAAAAATGCGTTCATTCATGCAATAGTACAAAATGACTATTTTACGAATACACAAACGGTTTTTGTTGGTGTGCATGTGTAATTGTTGCAATGACAGTAATTTTCACGATTATTTTAAAAATCATATTTGTAAAGAGTAAATTTATAAATATTTAAATATTTCATATTTACAATAATAAAATAACTATTTTCTATAATTACCTCAATATTTTTTTGTTGTGATTGTGTTGTGTTTTGTTCACTTAATTAAGATCAATCTGCCTAGAGGCTAGAGCATTGACTTAAAAGGGATGGTAGGTTTGAAACTATAAAGTTTTATGTAATCGTCATTTCAACAATTGAACCATAACTATTTTGCTGTGAAATTAATGCAATAAACATGCAGTTCTTAAAAAATATATATAGATGTGTATATAGTAATAGTCATGATACCAGAATAAACATACAAAGAACGTAGATCTATTTCCATAAATGGAAAACGCAATTCAAATAGAATCAAGCAAATCACACCCTAAGATTTTTTAGAAAAATCTCATTATGTAATTGTCTAGATTTTATAATCTAAATACTCCGCCACTTTTCTTTTTCAACTGGGGTACAGCCTCCCAACTTTTTAGATTTTTTAAAAGGGAAAAGATTTTCGTACATAATATGTATATACGTAATACCCTCCAATTTTGAACCGGACCGGACCGGTTTTTTTAGAAAACCGGTTTTTTATTAATTAAATTATGTGATTACTAATTTGCCCTTATTATATATTTTTGGAAGTGATATCATTGTATAATTTCATTCCATTTATACATTGTAAATTTTAGGAAATATAAATTCATTTAAGCTTCTATCAAATTAGCGCATATCTTTTGAGAAATTAAATCTGCTGACAAACTATAGAAAATATATGAATTAACAAACTTTTATTTTTCGATCACATGAATTAACAAACTATTGAAACTAAAACATTCTCTCACAAATTTGTTTTTTTTTTTTCATGATATTTTTTCGTGCGTTATTTCTTTCCTTTTTATATATATTTTATAAATAAAATTTATAATAATAAATAATTATAAAGCTTTAGTACTTCAATGAAGGAGGTGTTTTTGTGTCTTTCTTTTACTTATTTTTTTTTAGTATTTTAATTTTTACTGCAAACAGGCGACACAAATTAAAACATTGTCGCACAAATTAATAAAACATACTCGCACAAATTAACTTGGGAAACAGGCGACACAAATAGCTTATGAATTATAGGAAATTAAACATTGTTTAAAAATCTGTAAAGCATTTAACAAATTAGTATGAGGCAGTCACTTTTTCAAAATTATAAGAAATAAAATATTCTGTAAAAAATTTCACAATAGATACTAACTCAATTAAATTAGATCATTCTTTAACCAATTTTATTATTACTAACATTTGTATTCTACAATATATATATATATATATATATATATATATATATAGGGAGAGGTTCAAGAAAGAACCATAAATAAAAGAAGACCGGATAACCATTTTCAGCCATTCGATCATCAAGATCTACGGTGGATGCATCATCTTGTTGGATGAATGCAGATCCTGAGTTCGAATCCTGAAGGGAGCATTTTTTTAAAAAAAAATTAGTGCATTAATTTTAACAGCAAATGCATTAATTTTTACAGTGGATGCATTAGATTTGATGGTTCTCCCGTTCTCACAAATAATGTAGTTCTCTCTAGAACCACACCCTATATATATATATATATATATATATATATATATATATATATATATATATATATATATATATAAAATAGATACTAACTCAATTATCATATAACAAATTACAATTACAATAAAAATATAACTTTTAGTTGAATATATTTCAGTTGGACATAGGAAAAGAAATAAAAAATAAAGAATAATTCGCAATAATAAAAAATGACATTATGAAAAGGTAAAAAAAAATTACAAAATAAGTTAAACAAAAAATTATAAATATAAATAAATTGAGAAATGGACTAATTAAAGAAAAAAGGAGAGAGGGAAGAGAATATTTTTAAGTTTTAATCTTTAAACAAATATAATTTTTAAATCTTAAATTCATTATCTACATAAAATATATCAAATTAAATTTCTTGTCGTGAACTTTAATCTTTAATTTGATATGATATCAAATATATTAAAATTGGGCGAATTTCACAAGTTTAGAAAGGAAAAAATAATAATAAAAAGATGAACAAAAATAAAATAAATATAAAAATATGCAATTCATGGATACATAAGAAAGAGGAAAAAAAATATAAAATATAAAATATAATATACGATGAAACCTTCAATTCTAATATAATATATTAAAAAGTCAAGACTTTAATTTGAAATTAATTTCAAATTTATTTCAATGTCAGTTTTGAAAAGAGTAAACTTGTAAGATGGTCATATTGAGCACTGAAACTCAATATTTGGTCTCCCATCTGGAAAACAAAAATTTTGACCATTTTGTACGTTTTAGGACTATTTTGCCCTTAGTTAGAGCGGATTGAATTCCGGTTTGCGTGTGGGTTGGGCTTCGAGTTGGACTCGCATGTTATGATGGTACAGTTGGTACAAATGGGTAAATTCAGGCCAATTGTGTCATTCATTAAGTACACTAGACACAATTATGCACATTTATGTCAAATGTGACTGAAGATTGAATGATGACACATTTGGTACAAATGGGTAAATTCGTGCCAATTGTGTTATTCATTAGGTACATTTGACACAATTATACTAATTTGTGCCAAGAGCGGGGGGAGAGAGAATCACATGTACGTGGTTGGACTGGGTAGAGTAGGATTGTAATGACCCGACTTTTTATTAAGGATTATATACTTTTAATTACTGATTTAAGGATTGATTATGGTAATTAGGGTTCAGCATCCATTAATAAAATACGAACTTATATGAATTTGATAATTTATATATGTGATGATTTATTTTTTTTATTTTCAATAGATGATGCACTCAAAATATATATTGAATCCATTAATTTATTGTGGAGAATTTAACACTAAAGTGTTAAATATGAATCTTTTATCGATTGTTTACTTAAGCCCATGAGTAATTTAATTTATGTTAGAAGCAAGCTCAAATGGATTTTATGCTTCAATAAGAATTAGGCTTATTCGTCTTCGGCACAATCAGGCCGATACTATTGGGGATCAGGTAGGACAACTTCAGGGGACCACGACAGAGTTTAACTCTTTGGTTAAGGAAGCGGTGGATAAAGGCGTCCAAATTTCAGAGTTTCTTATCTCTCAAACTTCTTCTGCTGCTGGTAAAAGTATGGACGCCGCTTCTTCACGGAAATGGGGTGATTTGGTGGATGATGATTACGATCCTCAAGAGGAGGACGAAAATATCCACCTTTCTCAATGAATATTCTCTCTTGGAATATTCGTGGTATGACGGACACAGCACGTAATTTGCTTCACAATTACTGTCATGTTCATCATCCTATTATTCTAGGCATTATTGAGCCTAAGACTAACTTTCTTCATATTCCGGCCTCCTTCTGGAACTCTATCAATTTGACTCCTTTCCATCAAAATGATCGCGCCCCTCATGCTTCCAACATCTGGATTCTCATCGCCAACGGGGTTACCTGCTCGTTGATTATGTCCACGGAGCAGATGGTTATTTTTGACATCTTGTTTTCTAGCTATTCTTTCAGAGTGGCTATTGTTCACGGAAGTTGTAATTATATCACTCGCAGGATTCTTTGGGATGATATCTCTTCTTGTATGGTCCCTCAAATGGTTATTCTTGGGGACTTTAATGCTGTGCTTGGAGCTCATGAGCGGCGTGGACGCCGGTTTCCCAGCCGTGTTTCATGTAGAGATTTTCAAGCTTTCATTGATCGTCATACTCTCATTCAAGCTCCCACCTCTGGGCTTTTTTTTACTTGGACAGACAGGCGTAAATTTCCTATGACTACTGAGTCTGTCCTGGACCGCACTCTTTTCTCAGAGGATTTTGCTGCGCAATGGCACTCTACTGAGAGCCGGGTTTTGCCTCGTCTTGGCTCTGACCATGCTCCTATTTTGTTTAAATGTTCCACTCCTCCTAATACCTCTGGCGCCCGTCCTTTTCGTTTCCTGAACATGTGGAGTTCTCACTCTGATTTTATTCCAATGGTTCAGCGTTCTTGGGCTCCTGTTGTTGATTCGAACTGCCCCATGGTGCGTATGATGCACAAGTTGAAACGTTTGAGGAAGGAGCTCAAAATTTGGAATAAATCCACTTTTGGGAACTTCAACACTTCGCTTGAGGAGCTCTATAATAAGCTCTCTTCTCTTCAGGCAAATATCGATAATGTTGGCTATTCTGAGGCGCTCTTTGATCAAGAAGTTGAGCTTGAAGCCTCTATCTCGGTCATGCTCTCTCGGCAAGAGGACCTACTTCGCCAGAAAAGTAGAATTCGATGGCTCCAGGATGGAGATCGAAATACTCAGTTTTATCATAACATGGTGAGAATGAAGCGCGCTAGCCATACTATCAAGCATCTTGAGATTAACGACGTCCTGGTTGAAGATCATAACATTTTGGCGTCTCATGTGGAAAACTTTTATAAATCTCTTTTTGCGGCGAATTTCAATCCTGGGGGCGATCTTTCGTGGATTAGTAATTATATCACCAGTAGCCTCAATTTGGATCAGAAATCGGCTTTGGTTACTTGTCCGACTGTGACAGAGATCAAAGCGGTGGTCTTTGCTATGGACAAAGATAGCGCTCCCGGCCCGGATGGCTTTGGAGGTACTTTCTATCGTTCCGCTTGGGAAATTATTGAGCATGATTTCACTTCCGCAATCAGAAGATTCTTCACTCATCATTATCTCCCTTCGGGTCTCAATTCCAATACTCTGAGCCTTCTTCCCAAGAAAGTTAATGCCAAGGTTATATCTGATTATCGGCCCATCGTTCTTGGCAATTTCTTTTACAAAGTTATTGCCAAGATTCTGGCAATCCGGTTGAATGCTACTGCCGCCAACATCGTCTCCAAAAATCAATTTGGGTTTATTTTGGGACGTTCTATTCATGAGTGTATCACTCTTGCCTCAGAAGGGGCGAACTGCATGGAGAGGTCTTTACACGGCAAAAACATGGCTCTTAAAGTCGACATTCATAAGGCCTTTGATACGCTTAGATGGGATTTTCTTCTGTTCGTGCTTCAACAGTTTGGCTTCCCCAATATTTTTTGCTCTTGGATCAAAACTATTCTCAGCTCGGCTCGCATCTCTATTCGGTTCAACGGTGCTCTCTATGGATATTTCGAATGCGGTCGGGGAGTAAGACAAGGAGATCCTTTGTCTCCCATTCTTTTTGCCTTGGCGGAAGATGTTCTTAGCCGTATTTTTCTGGATGCTGGTAATCGGGGTTTAATTGACGGCATGCGTTTCTCGAGATCTTTGAGATTCCCTTCTCATCTGCTTTACGCTGATGATGTGCTCCTGTTCTGTCAGGCCTCCAAGCGTAATTGCATTATGATTGACTCGATTATTCAGCTCTATGCCACGGTCTCTGGTCAATATTGCAACAAGCAAAAGTCTACTCTTTACTTCGGAAAAGGGGTGTCTCCTGGGCGACGCTCTCGGCTTCAACGGATTTTGGACTTCAACATTGGCTCCATGCCTTTCACTTACTTGGGAGTGCCTATTTTCTCGGGTCGAGCTTCTGCTGCTAAACTTCGACCTATCTATGATCGGATTCTTGCTCATTTCCCTAGGTGGCAAGGTGGTCAACTTTCTATGGCGGGCAGGATCTGCTTAGTTTCTTCTGTTATCAACAGTGCTGCGGTACATAGCATGCTTGTTTATAAATGGCCAGCGAAACTTCTGCATGCTCTTGACAGAGCTTGTAGATCGTTCATCTGGACTGGGAGTACTCTGAAGAAACCTTCTTTTTCTGTGAGTTGGATCAGAGCTCGTGCTCTGAAGGAACATGGCGGCATTGGAGTCAAATCTTTCTCTGACATCAATAATAGTTTCATGTTTCGGCTGGGTTGGTATATTATAAACATGAACAGCTTCGGCTATCGACTGCTTCGTCAGAAATATCTCACTCAGACCATGGATTGGGCTTCCCAATGGGCGAGTTCATCGATTTGGACTGGTGTTAGAAGGACGATTCGGGAGATTGTTTCGAATACCTTCTGCACGATTGGTACTGGAGATACAATTTATTTTTGGAGAGATAATTGGCTCGGGTATCGGCTGATCGACAAACTTCATATTCCGGAGTTCATGACAACCTATTTCTCTCAGAAGATTTCAGACTTCTACTTTGATAATAAGTGGCACCTCACTTCTAGTTTTATTCAGTCTTTCCCACGCATTGCTCTCGACATCATATCTACCCCCATTCCTGGATTGGCGGACGACAGATCCTGGATACACTCGGGTTTCGGGAACATTACTGCTACTTCGGCCTTTGGTCACTTACGACCACAGTTCCCTAAGGTCGACTGGGGTTCCTGGATTTGGGCCCCTTTTATCCCCGCTCGGCGATCTCTCTTTGTCTGGCGCACGATTGTTGGCAAGCTCCCTACCTTTGATATGAATCGCCTCCTTGGTTTTCAGGGGCCTAACCGTTGCCCTTTATGCTTGGCAGCGGAAGAGACGATGGATCACGTTCTGTTGAACTGCTCCTTCTCGGCTTCTATTTGGGCGGATGTCCTTCGTTGGTTTTTGATTGAGCAAACTTTGCCGTTGGACGTGGGCAGCATGATTCGCTTCTCTATCCACCAGAAAAATAGCAAACAAGTGGGCAATTTGTGGAAAGTTGGGGTGGTCTCTCTCCTCTGGAGTCTCTGGTCTCACCGCAACAACGTCATACATAAAAATTTAGCACCTTCGCGCCACTTGATTCTCAAGCAGGTCCGGGTTTTTCTTTGTGAATCTGCCAACAATTTCGTCCTTGGCTCTATGGACAACTCGGTTTCCGATCTTCTCATTCTTAAGAATCTTTCCATCGCTGGACAACCAAGGAAGCCTTTCTCCTTTATTTACGTTGCTTGGCACCTTCCCCCGCCGTCTTGGATTAAAGTTAATACTGATGGCTCGGTCCGTGAAGGGAGGATTCATGCGGGGGGCGTCTTTAGGAATGCCTTCAATGACGTTCTTGGTTGTTATCATTTCTCAGGCGGCCAGGGGGTTGCGTTCGAAGCAGAACTTTTAGCTATTATTATTGCGATTGAATCTGCGCATCGTGCCAAATGGGAGAGAGTTTGGTTTGAGTCGGATTCTACTTACGTGGTTCAGCTTCTTCAGTCGCTCTCTGAGACGGTTCCTTGGAGATTCAAGCCTAGGTGGCAGCTTGCTCTCTCCAAACTCCATACTTTCACGTGGCGCATTTCTCACATTTTTCGTGAGGGCAACAGATCGGCGGATTTTTTGGCTTCTCAAGCTTCGGAGGAGGGTTTTTGGCCTCATGCCATTGCTGGTTTACATGATTTTGTCAAGGAGGATGTTTCTATTCCCTATTTTACTCGTTTCGCTTGATTTTTGGGTCTTCTTTTCTTTTGTTTGGATCGGTTGCGAGCCGGGAGGCCTAAGGGTAATGGTTCGGCCGGAATCCTTGAGACCTCCTAACTCAGCTCTGTCAACCTTGGTCCTTGACGAGTACTCTTTTTCCTCATCTGTTATGAGGTTTTAACGAGGCTCGGCCCTTAGTCTGCAGCCTTGTGCTTTCAAGGGTTTTTGGTTCTCCGTTGTTGTTTCTTTTATTTTTAATAAAATCTTATTTCAGCAGTATTTAAATGAGTTTGGAACCATATAATTAATATATTAATCTCTTAGATATTTTAATGATTAAATTTGAATAATCCTAAGCATGCTGAATCCTAAGCATGCTGAAGAATTTACTACGCATGCTGAAAAAAGTTCTTCAGTCATACAAAGTATGCTGAAGAAATTCCATGTTCACACGATCCTCATCCATCCAAGCCACCCCATTTTTCTTTAAAATCACAGCCACTTTCACCATTGTTTTTCATACTCACCGTCTCCTACGTTCATTCCTCCAACCAAACTTCATGGTAATTATTACAAGTATTTTTCCATCTCATTTCTTTGTCATTTACAGAGCACCTTCTGATATCCTATTATTCATGCTTGTTATGCAGAAACAGTAAATCATTATCTACCAATTCAAGGTTACTTTCTAAATCGAAATACTCCATTTCTTGTATCAAGTTCATAACTCCAAAAGAACCACCAACGCATACAACTGCTCATATTCCTCTTTATGTGCATACAACTTGTGTATAAACTCGTTTTAAACATTGATGTTCGAAAGGCTGAATTTACAAGTGAGGTGTTTATATGCAGTGTGGTTAATTGAAGAACAATTAAAGATCTTGACTTTTTACATGGACATATAGAGATAATTACTTCCTGACTATGTATGAATTTTGCTCAAATCATCTATGCTATGACTGAATTTGGGGCTGAGCCGTGTTCTGCATACGTGAGTGATGGAATCAGGGGGCGGCAGCCGCTGCGGCTGCCGGCGGCGGAGCCACAGGGTGGTCTCTGTTCTGCCAAGAGAGAAAGAGAGGAAGGATTTCAGATTTTTTTTTAAATGAAGAAGGTGGTGGGAGAAAATGGAAAGGAGAGAAAGGAAATTAGGGTTACCTGTTTTCAGACGGCGGTCGGCGGCGGAGCCATTGTGGCTCGTCGTCGTCGGCGGCGGCGGTAACGTGATAGCCGTGACGTCGCCGTTGCTCCGATTCAGCCAAATCGGAAGAGAGAGAGAGGAGTTTTCAGTTTTAATTTAAAAGGGGGAAGAAGATGAGGAAAGTAGAGAGGGAGTTAGGTTTTACCTGGTTCACGGCGGCGGCACCGCGGTGGTTGCTTCGCCGGAGGCCGAGAGAGGGAAAGGGAGAACAGGGACAGCGGTGGCGCACCGCGGTGGTTGCGTCTGCCGCCTTGTCTCGGCAATCTAGAGAGAGAGAGAGAGATGAACGATTGAGAGAGGAATGAGAGAGAGGGTTCAGAGAGACGGGATGCCCAGAGAGGGAGAGCTGAGCCGCTCGCCGGCGGCGACGGCGCCGTTGAACGGCAGCGGCGGCGGAGGACAATTCGTCCGAGAGAGAGAGAGAGTGTTGGGGAAGGAGGCTGATGTGTGTGTTTGAGTGTGTTTAGTGTGTGTTTTAATTAGGTTTAGAATTAAAAGTGGGCTTGGGCTTTTATTTAAGTTGATGGGCTTCTCTTATTAAAGAATTTGGGCTCGGCCCTTTTACCAAAAATCTGATAGACTTTTATTTAATGGACTTGGGCCTATTTTAAATTAATTGCTTGGGCCTTTATTAAATAAATTGAATGGATCTAATTTATCTAATTAATTTGGGCTTATATCCATTTAAATTATTTGAGCTCTTAATTATTAATTTAAATTGAGCTTGATTAATTTAATTATATATTAACCTTTAAATTAATTATTTAAATGGAGTCCTTTTATTTCAATTATTTATAAGCGGTCTTTAAAATAAAATATTTTTGAGTTAAACTCTTAATTGTTGAATTCTTTTCAAATGACTTATTAATATGGATTATTTGAAAAAGATTAAATTGTTTTATGATGAGAAAGCATGATCTATGATGATATAATTTGTCTAGATGTTATTATATGATTTGTTTTTAAATGACGGAATATTTGACTTGATGGCGTGAGTAGAACGAGTTAGGATTGATGCGCATGTTGATGTTCGAATAAATAGTTTCGAACCTAAATGCTAGTTATATGATAAATGTTTTGTGTTTAAGGTTTTGAACGAGATAAGATTAATATGGATGCTAGAACCCTAAAATCATTAAAGGAGATAGTTTAGTTTAGAGACCTATCTTCCTTTCTTACACGACTTTCTTCTCGAACTTATCGACTCTTCGTCAATAAAGGTCCAGACGGGAAGTGAAAGCTAAAGAATGAGGTAACTCTACGCCCCTAGTGGGAACGGAATGAGGTGGGCTTTCTTAAAACACGTATATAGAGATCCCCTGCACACAGGCCTCTTATACGAAATGAAATGATATAACTGTGATATTTCAAATGATGAATGATTATTATGAAATGAAATGTTTATGGAAATGATTAATTGATGAATGGTTCTTATGAAAGGAAAGGTAAATGTTTATGAAATGATTGTCTGCCAAAAATGTTTATGTTTTATGTATGTATCCTATCTGTGTTGGTTCGCCAACTATAAAGGAAATCGAATTCGGACCCTACGCTAGACGAAGGTTTGCTAGTAAGGGTTAACGTGTACACTCATGGAGACTGTGTGTCGCTTGCGACCGGTCTTGGCGTCCGTGGAAGGAGGCCTCCTTCCCGGCGCGTAAAAGGAACAGATATGGATCATATAGACTGAAAATGGGATGCGCATCCAACTTTATGAAATGAAAGAAAATGTTTAGTAAGCACGGGTCCTTCAAGTAAAACCCTGTGTGTTACTGTTGGCAGTACAATAAATTATATAAAATGTTATGTTTCCGGCATATGTTCACTGAGTATTTTTACTCAGCCCTGCATGTTGTTTTCCCTAATGTGCAGGTTGAGCGGGGTGATGGAATGGAGTGGAGTTGAGCGGATGTACCTTTTGACATAGAACAATAATGTAACCTTGAGTATACATCTTCATATGTATAACTCACACGTATTTCCGCTGCAAGATATTCTGATTATGTTAAGGTTTTTATTTTAAGTATGATACTCTTTTGTTGGTTAATCCACTTTGACGGGCCTTCCTGAACGAATGTCTTGTTTTTGCCCAAGTGATCAGTTATGATCCTAGTGTTATATAATAATTGTCTCTTTTCGTAAAATGTTTGATTGTTAAGTAAATGCCCCTTTCTTTCCCCGCTTCTTAAATCCCCTTCCCGAGTCATAACCCCGGTTAAACCATCCTTAGGGATTGCGGGCTGTGACAAGGATCTGCGGGGTCAATGATATTTTGGACCAAAATTATAAAAATGGTCATAAATTATGTTTTTTAGATGGGTGACCGACAATTCAACTTCATTTCTCAATATAGCTATTTGAATGCATATTCTCTTTTGAAAAAATGTATAATGTGAAGTTTACAATATAAATCAAATCAATACTCTATACATTATACATTAGATCATGAGAAGCATGCCGCTCCCAAGTTTAGCCGAAAACCCTAACCCTAGCAGAAAGTTTTGGTAGTTTGCCGTCGTTCATGGAGTCCGGTGGTCGGAATCAGCCAGGCTCTTCTGATCGGGGCGCTCTACTCTTGCCTCCGATTTCTAACAACTTTGTTTCGCCGCCCAAGTCTGCTCGCGATTATGGAAAGGATCCGACTCCTAACAACTTTGTTTCTCCGTCCAAGTCTGCTCACGTTTCTGGAAAGGAATCGAAAGATGATGGTTCGATTTTAGCCCAGGCAAGCCCTGATGAAAACATTGCTCACCAGGATAATGGTAACCCTAATGGGACGCTCACCAAGAGTCAGGCGAATACTCTTTCTTATGCGGATATTATGATGAACCGGCCACCGCGCAGGCCGGATGTTGCTGCCCATTGCTTCCATAACTATCGTCCAACGAAGGAGGGAGAGCACTTCTCGTTTAAAGTTCCACAAGACCTTTATGAGAAGGAGGTTGCCACCGAATTTGCCCATGCTTTGATTGGGCGACTCCTACTAAAAAAGGGGGAAAAACCTAAGCCTGCGATGTTAGTTAAGGCGGAACTGCAAAAGATTTGGAGAACTGATAAAGATTGGCGTATCATCCCTCTGGGGAAAGGATATTATACTATGGTTTTTAACTCTGCTGAAGACAAGATGAAAGTGAAAGTCAAGCATGTTTGGGAACTGGGGTCAGGTCATATTCGTCTCCGGGATTGGACTAAAAATTTTGATCCTTTCAAAGAGCATTCGGCTCTTGCAAATGTCTGGGTGCGTATCCATTATTTGCCTATCGAATACTGGCATGCAGAAATTCTTGCTGGTATAGGACGTTACGTTGGACATCCTTTAAAAATTGATGGAGCTTCTATTAGGAGAGATTTTGGTCAATATGCTCGGCTCCTCATTGAATTGGATATGTCGAAAACTCTTCCAACTACCCTTCTCATTGACAGCGGTTCGACTTCTTTTTTTGTTGAGTTTTCTTATGAGAACTTGCCTTATTATTGCTCTCGTTGTAAGATCACTGGTCATTCGATGGATAAGTGTCGTAAGGCCACTGCTAAGGAGGTTAACAAAGACACTCGGGCTAATGCGCAACAGGTTCAGCCTCATGTGGTTGGAGACAAAGCTTGGAAGAAGGTTGGTAATCCGAATACCACAAACTTAAATACTAGTGCTGAGCAGTCGACGGTGCTTCCTTCGCTGAATCGGAGTGAAGATTTACCCATGGAAAATACTTTTGAGGTGTTGGGAACAGAGGAAGTGGAGAATGTGGGTATGATGTCGGGACCTAATCAGCTTCAGGCTTGCTTAAAGCCAGTGCAGAATTCTGTTTTGGATACGGTAATCATCCAGGAAGCTTCAGAGAGCGGTGATTCTGAGCAGGAGGAGTTTGATGGGAAGGATGATACGGTGGAGGTGGAGGTTCCGTCGCAACATAGTGACAATATTGATTTGGAAAATGCAAGAAAAGCCCAGCGTTTGGAGCAAATTCTTGCGCTAGCTAATGAACCCATGGAGCAGCCACCTGTTACTGTTAAGAGAGGGAGGGGAAGACCAACTAAGCAAGAGCAAATGAACAGAGGGATTAAGGCTGATAGCATTAAGGGACGTCTCAGGAAGCAAACCGATACTGGGCAACAAATACGGGACTTTGTTATTGGTTCGAATGATAATCCAAGTATTAATGCTATGGAGAATATGGCTAACAAGAGTTGGGCGGCGGAAGTTGAGCGGGAAGAGGCTCAACGTCTCTCTTCTGTCTAATATGAATATTATTGTCTGGAACGTCCGTGGGCTTACGGATGAATCTAGACGGATCTTAAAGGAACATTCTCGTTCCTTTAATCCTATTATTATTGGTATTGTGGAACCAAAAGTTGATTTCAGCAAAGTCCCCACTAATTATTGAACTTCTATCAATATGATTGGCCGACATCAGAATTCTCGGCAACAGATGTGCTCTAACATCTGGTTTCTAGCTCACCCGTCTGTGGTTACAAATGTGGTCTGGTCGTCGAATCAAACGGTTATTGTTGATTGCGTTTGGAATGCCTCTTCTTTCCGTATTGCGGTTGTTCATGGTTCTAATTGTCTGATTGAACGTCGGCAACTTTGGATTGACCTTCTTCATCATTCTGATGGAGCTACCTTGTTCATGGGGGATTTTAATGCTGTAAAAGGGGCGCATGAGCGTTACAGCTTGGTTAGTCCTAATCGTCAGGCTTGTAGGGAGTTCTGTGAGTTTATTCAAGCCACTCGTTTTATTGAGTCGCCTACCTCTGGTCTCAAGTTCACATGGTCTGGTCGTCGTTTTCTCCCCACGCATGTGGAGTCTCTGTTGGATAGAACGCTTGTCTCTGACTCTTTTGCGCAGAATTGGGCCTCCATTAATACTCACGCCCTGCCGCGGATTACTTCGGATCATTCGCCGCTTGTCTTTCAATGTATTGGCTCGGCTGTGAGACGGGGTAACAATTTTCGCTTTCTGTCCATGTGGACAACTCACAGCAGTTTCTTCGCGATGGTGGAGCATTCCTGGGGGCAGCAGATGGCGACGTCGTGTCCCATTTTCCGTGTGATGGCTAAGCTTAGGAGGCTTCGTACGGCTCTTAAGTCCTGGAACAAGGAGGTTTTTGGTAATGTGGATGTTGCGATACGCGAGCTGGGGAATAATTTAGCTGCGGTTCAGGAGAATATTTCGGTTTCGGGTTATACTGATGAACTTTTTAATGAAGAGATAGCTGCCCAAGCTAAGCTTAATATCATTCTTGCTCGTAAGGACGATTTTCTTCGTCAAAAAAGTAGGATTTCGTGGCTTCATGATGGTGACCGGAACTCTTCTTTCTTTCATAACATGATCAAGTTTAAAAAGCATCGTCTAAATATTGGTCATTTGAAGATTGATGGTATTGTTACTACGGATTCGGGCTGCATTGAGAGACATATCATTGGACCGAAATCTCTGCTGCGGTTCATGGTATGGAGCCTTCGAGCGCTCCGGGTCCGGATGGGTTCACGGGGGTTTTCTTTCGCTCTTGTTGGCAGATTGTGAAGAGGGACGTCGTTACTGCGGTGCGTGCCTTTTTTCGGAAGTCTTATCTGCCGAACGGGTGCAACGCCAGTACTTTAATTCTTATCCCCAAAAAAGAGGAGGTGGTTACTGTTGCTGATCTTCGGCCGATCATATTATCCAATTTTTTCTTCAAAATTATCTCTAAGATCCTCGCTTCTAGGCTGAGTGGAGTGGCTGCCGGGTGTGTCTCGAATAACCAATTTGGGTTTATTACTGGGCGTTCGATTCATGATTGTATTATGCTGGGATCGGAAGGGTTCAATTGTATGAAAAGGGTTAACAAAGGCTCCAACATGGCATGTAAAATTGATATTCGGAAAGCCTTTGATACTATGAGCTGGAGTTTCATTCTTCAGGCTCTTCGGGTTTTCGGGTTCCATGAGAAGTTTGTTAATTGGATCTCTATTATCTTTCACTCGGCGAGAATTTCGATCTTATATAATGGCCAGTTAAGTGGGTACTTTAGCTGTTCGCGTGGTGTTAGACAAGGAGACCCCCTATCTCCTATTTTGTTCGGGATTGCTGAGGATGTTTTAAGCCATCTCATTACGAACTGTGTGAGTTCGGGTCACTTAGCTCCGATGGGGTTCAGTCGCGCTACTAATTTTCCTACTCATCTTCTGTATGCGGATGATATTATCATTTTTTGCAAAGCTTCAGTTCGCAATGCAAAGAAAATTGAGGAGATCTTGCACTACTATGGCGAAATATCTGGGCAACTTTGTAACCATGAAAAGTCGAGTTTATTTCTTGGACCGGGTGTCTCTAGACAGATGGGCGGGTCGATTCAGAGGGAATTACAGTTTACTCGTGGTTGTCTCCCGGTTACTTATCTCGGTGCTCCCTTATTCGTGGGAAGACCTAAAGCTTGTTACTTTATGAGTATCAAAGATAAGATCGTTAGCAAGTTCGACAACTGGCAGGGGCTTCAATTGTCAATGGCGGGCAGGTTGTGCCTGGTGAAGTCGGTCATTCAGAGCTCGATTGTACATTCGATGATGGTCTTCCGTTGGCCTAAATCTCTCCTTTTGGATCTGGATAGGAAATGCAGAAACTTCATCTGGACTGGTAGAGTGGATAAAAGTGGAACTTGTACGGTGAATTGGAGTCGTTGCTGTACGTTGAAAGAGGAAGGTGGATTGGGCATTCGCTCCTTTGTTACGATGAACAAGTCGTTTCTTATGAAGGTGGCCTGGAAAGTTATAAAAGGGCAAGATTGGGCGCATAGGATTATGCGCAGCCGTTACTTGGATGGGTTTGGTAATGCCAAAGCGAATGTGGCTGCGTCCTCGGTTTGGCTCGGGCTTAGGCAAGAGGTTCCTAGTCTCGTCAGGGACTCTTACTCTTACATCGGAAAAGGAGACTCAACGTACTTCTGGACGGACAATTGGCTTGGTTATAAGCTTGTTGATAGGCTTGGCGTTCCCCACTACATACATGATCTGCTCAAGTTTTCGGTGGCGGATTATTTTTATGACGGCGTGTGGCACTTTGCCGCCAGTTTTGTAGATCGTTACCCGGATATTGTTCGTGATATTTGTACGCTCCCTATTGGGTTAGAGGGAGACGTGAGATACTGGAAACATTCGTTGAAAGGTGAGGTGTCTGCTGCCTTGGCTTTCAAAGAGCATGGTCATAATTTCCCGAAAGTCTCTTGGGGACGTTGGCTTTGGGAGAGATATATTCCAGTTAGAAGATCCATTACTTGCTGGAGAATTATTCATCGGCGTTTGCCGTCGCTTGACAATCTCATTCGTCGTGGCTTAATCATGCCTAATTTCTGTTATATTTGTCGGCGGGATGCGGAGTCTATTGATCACATTTTCTGGGCTTGTGGTCGGGTGAAAGAAATTTGGAGCTCCTTTCTTGCTTGGTTTGGCGTGGATTACCTTATTGAGAGTGTGGATCTCCATTCTTTTTTAGTGGATGCTTGGAACCTGAGTTTTAGTCCACAAATTACTAGTTTTTGGAAGGCGGGGATCGTGACGCTGGTGTGGAAGATTTGGCAAGACCGGAACAAGATTGTGTTTGATGACGGCTGTTTTCATGGACCTGGTATTCTGAAATTTATTAAGGTTTATTTCAAAGAAATGGAAGCTCACTTCACCCGGCTGGGTCATGCTTCAAGTGCTTGGCAAGATTATGTTATTACTCGTGCCATTGGTGTTCGATCTCGGATCGCCCCACCTCCGGAGTTGGTAAACGTCTACTGGTGGCCCCCCTTTGGCGATTGGATGAAGGTTAATACTGACGGGTCTGCTCTTGGGACCCCTGGGTTGATTTGCGCAGGAGGTGTGTTCCGTGACAGCTGGGGACAGGTTCGCGGCTGCTTTCATGAGAAGGGGGGGCAGGGCTTCGCTTTTGAAGCTGAGCTTCTCGCTGTGATCTCGGCCATTTCCATTGCGCATGAACGAGGTTGGTTGAAGCTGTGGATTGAAGCTGACTCTACATATGTGGTTAATCTTTTGGATCGTAAATCCGAGGAAGTGCCCTGGCGTTTTGTGGCTCATTGGAAGCGCACTCTTAGGTTACTTCATTCTTTTCAATTGCAAGTTACTCATATTTTCCGGGAGGGTAATGTGGTGGCGGATTTAATGGCAAATCATAATAGGGAGGAAGGGTGGTGGCCCTATGGTATAGATGAGATCAAGCATGCTTCGGCTAGGGATATGGCCTGTCACAGCTACGTCCGAATCAAGTAGCATGCTGTTCCTGATCAGGTCGCTGCTGTCGCTGTGCGTGTGTGGGTTGGGGATCTGCCCTGGCAGCGCGCGAGCTGCGTGGCGCCAGGTTGCTGTTGCTGTTTCTTTCGTGGGTGGGGCGGTTGTGTTGACTGCGCAGGGGTTGTCTCGTGGGCTTGGATGCTTGCTGCGTGGGAGTTGCGAGGATGGTGCTGGGCTGTGCATGTTGGAGCAGAGGCTTTGGGTTCCTTTTTGCATGGCCTTTTGGTGCTTTTTGGTTTTCGGGGCTAAGGAGAGACCGGGGTGCTTGGGGGCAATGGTTAGGCCGGCGTCCTTGAAGTACCCTTGCCGATCTCCGGCCTTCTTTTTGCCTTTTCTGGTGTTACGGGCACTCTTTTTCCTTTCTATAAGGTTTTAATGAGGCCCGGCCCTTAGTTTGCTTCTTTGTGCTCTCAAGGGTCCGTTTTTCTTTTTTTTTTTTTTTTTTATATATCAATCGCAATTTCATCAAATCAATACTCTCTTTCTTTTCATTTAACCAATTTTTTTCCCTTTTCTTTTTCTTATCTTTTTTTTCTTTCCTAAAAATCGTGCACTTTAGTTAATAAAATATTTGATATGTAATTTTCGAGTCTCCATTGAGACGGATAATCAATTATTTTGATAAATTATATTTATATATATAGATATATTTGGATAGTTAACATGTATCGCTGTACATTTTTGTTATGAGAACAATAGTAAAATCGTTATTTATAAATTTTATTGTTTTTTCTATATTTTTATGTACTTTTGATTTTTGTGTTTTTCAAAAGAAAAATAATTAGATATTGAGTTTTGTGTGTTTATATTGGTTCATTTTATAAATCTTTAGATTTTAAAAAAATAATATTTAATAGTAAAATTTGTATTAATCGTCATTATCAAATAATTTTTATATTTCACAGATAATGATAAATATATGTTTACATATTCAAAATTATATTCAATTAAATTTTATAAAATTTGATTTTTTAGGAAAAAATTAAAATTATATACGTAATTAAATAAGTATGTTTCAGGATAACACTTAAATTAATCTAAATATTTTATTCTAATTTTGTTGGAGTTCATTTTTCGGTATATAACACTTACTTTATTTTTTATTAGTATTTTTAAAAGTTGTAATAATATGATTTGTTTTCCTACTGGCCAATTTAAACTTCACTAATAAGAAAACATAGTTAAGTAATGAGCTTAGAAAAAATAATTTTATGCACGATTAGTTCAATTTTTTTAAAAGGACATATTTTAATTTGAACATGTTTTTACTCATCCCCTTCAACATTAATGATGTGTTTCTTCTATTATTTATGAAAAAAATGGTTTTCTTCATATAGGAGAAAAATTAAAAATGATACTTTAGAAAGAAAAAAATCATAACTCAACTATGTTATGCCATTATGAAAATCTTTACAGTACATATTTTTCATAAAAACTAAGTGATTTGAAGTCACGTAAACATTGAACGTATAAATATAACACCTAAGTATTATATCTGGTTAACATTTAAATATAATTTTTTTGTATTTATCTGAATATTGTTTATAAAATATTTAAATTGTTTAATAACAATAGTTATCATTACATTTTATATAAAATAAAAAATTTATGTTTTTCAGAGTCAAGTTCTTTATTGAGTAATTGATGTGGATTACTTTATTTATTTTAAAAATTCAAATTGAAGTATATGTGAATTTTTTCAAAAATAATATTTGAAATATAAAATTATTACATATAAATATAGATTAAAAAAGGGATAATTGCGTGAAAATACACAAACTTTGCCAAAAATCCATATTTAACGCGAAGTTTGGATTTTACATTTTAATACACCAACTTTAGTTGTTGTACAAATTTGACACGACTTAATTCTTAAAAATTCAAAAAACAACCCCTTTTTGTAAATAATTATACAAAGACCCACTTATGTTATTATTTGGGACATTTAAACCAAAACAAGATATTTCCTTATGATGTTTTATTTTAATCTTTGATCCGCTCCTAAAATGGTTTAAAAGAAAACATCATA
Organism: Salvia miltiorrhiza; assembly: GCF_028751815.1. Lineage (NCBI taxonomy): Eukaryota > Viridiplantae > Streptophyta > Magnoliopsida > Lamiales > Lamiaceae > Salvia > Salvia miltiorrhiza. Next base: position 44,646,253 of record NC_080388.1, on the reverse strand, counting down.
AGGAAATATCTTGTTTTGGTTTAAATGTCCCAAATTATAACATAAGTGGGTCTTTGTATAATTATTTACAAAAATGGGTTGTTTTTTGAATTTTTAAGAATTAAGTCGTGTCAAATTTGGACAACAACGAAAGTTGGTGTATTAAAATGTAAAATCCTAACTTCGTGTCAAATATGGATTTTTGGCAAAGTTTGTGTATTTAGGTGCAATTTTCCCATTAAAAAAAATCTGAAATACATATAAATTTTATGTGGAATTTTTTAACAACAAATCCTCCTACTTTTTGCACTTATATATACTGTATATATAATAAAATAACATTACTAAAATTTAAAAAAAAAATTAAAAAAAAAATAGGAGGCCCAAAGGTGGCTCCGTATCACTTGCTGAACTAATTTGATTATTCATGTTTATATTGATTAATTTGTTTGTTAATTAAGTTTTAAATAATAAAATATTTGGATTTGTTAATGTAATGTTCCATCAAAAATCGTAAAAAAAATACGTAAGGTTAATTATATATATAAAAAAGAAGAATCTTCTGTTATTAGGAGAATATTATAAAATCAAATTTCAAAATTTCAATATATCTTTTCCTTAATTATTGCTAAGGCTAGTTATGTAAACTGCTAATTGCATTAATTATCGATTTTTTAATTAGATTACAAATTGACAAATTTACCCCAATTATGTATATACATATTATGTAAATTTATCACTACTCTTTTTAAAAATATACTCCCTCCGTCCAACGAATCTTTTTCCTTTTTGGATCGTCCCATGAATCTTGACACGTTTCCTTTTTGGGTAATAATTAGAAAAAAATAGGGGGTCTTAATTGTGCTTAAGTTAATCTAATAAATGCATTAAAAAAACAAGTCTAATTACCTAATCACTTTTCTACTTTATTACCTACACACTTAACACACTAATATACAACTCCTTAATTCCCGTGCCGAACCTAAACGTGTCAAGACTCGCGGAACGGAGAGAGTAGTATAATATTAATATATAGTATAAAAGAAATATGAGAGATAGCATAATATATTATTTTAATGATTGCAGCATTCAAGCTAATTGCTTAATATTTTTTACGACGATTTGTTATATTAATTTGTTAAATTTGTAGTATTATTTTTGTTATGTTTTTATTTCTTAGTTAATTTTCAATGCTGGATTTTTGTCAATCCTCAAGTTAAAGTAAGATTGTGAACTATTAGTGATGGAAGTTAGTTTATTTTTGTAGAAAGTGAAACAATTTCTTGAAAAGATACATAGATGTAGCTTATATTATTATTAAATTGAGGTTTATTATAAAAGAAAAAGAAAAAAATCCCTTGAGAGCACAAAACGCAGACTAAGGGCACGAAACTCGAAAAGAGATCGTTAAGCTAAGAATCCTGAAGACACTAGCAATCCCATAACTCAGGATAGTCGTCCATCTCATCTGACCAACGTCTATGTACTATATTATTCATTGCCCTCATGCTATCATTATTGCTACAATCAACTACAAAGTCCCTCGGCTTGTAGCTCATTTCCCCCGCATTCCTGAGACGACCTTTTATGCTATCTTCCGGAACCGCTTGCATCGGCTCCTTTCCCATGCCCTTTCCCGTGCCCTTTGGGCGGCCACGTCCCCGCTTGGTCGTCTTGTCCGAGAGCATTTGCATCCCCTGATTAACCTGCTCTTCTAACCGACTAATGCGACTAGCAATATTGTCCGGGCCAAGAGCGGACAAATCCTTGTTACCTTCATGCGAAACACCCCCTCTTTTGTCCAAAGTTGGGTCACGTTCGAGATAAACAACTGTGTCGTCAATAATCGGGCTGTTCAAACCCGCGCCATCTGTAGCCTCCATCTCCAAAGTTTCCTCCACATCCGAGTCCTCCTCGTTAATGACCAAGTCACTATCTTTAATAATCACATCTTTAACCCCCTGAACCGGAACCAGGATTTTTTCCAACAAATACGGGCCAGATAAATGAACCCCGAAAGACGTTCCAGAAATAGGATCAACGCCCATATCCAAAACAGTCTCCGCATTATTCTCCACGTCAAGAGCCTGAAATGCGTTCCGCGTCTCAACAGCCTCTTTCTCAAGAACCTGAACCACAATCTATTTTTTTACAGCCTGTTCGGTAACCTTTGACCAAGCCGCAGCAGGTTTAGCAGCCATGTGAGCTTTAGGCTTAACCTTCTTGCTCTTGTTTTCATTATCAGTAGCAGACTCGATCAGAGCTTCTTTACTGTCCTGGCTGTCCTTCCGCTTAAGCTTTGTACACTTTTCCACCTGATCTCCAGTGATGCGGCAATTCGAGCAAAAGAAAGGCAATTGTTCATAGCTAAACTCGACATAGAAAGGATGTTCACAATCTATAAGCATCGATTCCTGCAATGGCTGAGCGAGATCCACTTCAATTAGCACACGAATGAAATGGCCGACCTCTCCATGAGCTGATACACCATCAATTTTGATTGGAAAACCAATAATTCTCGCAATTGCTGTTATTACCTCAGGATCCCAAAACTCATTCGGAAGGTAATAAATTCGAACCCAAACTTGACATATAGAAGAGACTTCCTTGTAGGGATTGAAACATGGAACCCAATCGCGGAGGCGAATGGAACCCGCAGCCAGATCCCAAACAATTTTAGCTTTCGCAAGTTTTTTATCTTCAAGAGTAGAGAATTTCATGGTGAAAAAACCCTTACCCAGAGTGAGAAGCTTCCACTCTGATTGGATACCCCACAAATTGTTGAGTTCAAGCTTCAACTGATGTGTCGCCTGTGGCTTGCTTCCTTTCCGTAGTAATACCCTTCCAATAACAGAGAATTCGAATTCAGCAATACGTTTTTGATACATCTGTTTCGGAATGGTGAGAGAGAACCCATCGGCGAGTTTCTCAGCCTTAAGAGCTGAGAATTTATGCGCTGGTAAATCTGGAGGTCGATCAACCCGTTGCTGCATGATGAAGGCGTAGGAAACCCTACCCTCTGGTGGCGGCTGCTTTGTAAAGTTAGGCACCGAAGTTGTTCCTTCATACGGAATTGTAGAGGTAGTTCCAGATCCTGATGGATTATCCGAAAAACAAACCTCGACAAATTTTAAATTCCCCTGCTCCAAATCCCTCGGCTGTTGATAAAAGTTGTTTGAGATTTGTGGCAGGCGAAGGCTATCAGGTTTCTCAGGAAAGCCACGGGCTCCTGAAGCAGTCGGCGACAGAGAGGCAGCAGTCCTCTTTACGTTAGCGGAGCCGGAGAGCGGCGGCGGCGATTGACCATGGCTGATCTCCGACGAAAGATTATTGACCATGAATTTGGTGGTTGAGCGGCGACTTTCGTCTTCGGGCAATCAGCAGCAACGCCAATTGATCCAGCAGCAGATCCACCGGTGCAGACAGCAGCAGCGGCGACTTTCGTCTTCAGCAGCAGCAGCGAGGCGACCGGTGTTCCTTAGCAGATCCAGCGGCGACTTTCGTCTTCGGTGCAGAGCAGCAACGACGACTTTAGTCTTCGGCCAATCACCAACAGCGCCAATTGATCCAGCAGCAGATCCAGCAGCGGGCGACCGGTGTCCAGCAGCAGGTCTTCGGAGTTACTGCTCCGACAAGATCTGCTTCGTGGCGGCAGCGGGAGTTGGATCTGCGGCGAAGGACGAAGTAGGCGTGGCGAGTTGGCGAGGGCCGCGGCGCATCGAGAGGATCCAAGCAGGCGAAGGCCGGAGACGAGACACCGCTGATTCAGACCTCAGAAGAGAAGATCGTCATTTTCGTGGGACTTCTCTCGTCATAGATGTAGCTTATATACTTTCAACTTACTTGTTCTTTAATCAATGGAATAAAAACAATTATTTATTATAATAAGTAGTCGAGTTCTAGTCCTAATCCTATTATAATTATACTTGAATATAAAAATAAATTATATGAATATCGTTTAAATTTTTTTTGACTTAAATACTATTATTTCCGAACTTTCGTACAAATGCTCTCAAACTCCCATACAAATACTTGTCGGCTTCATGTTTAACGAATTTAGCCTTTCTTAATGGTAAATCATGGATCCGTCCTGATCAGGTAATCTCAAAATAGCCGCCATTTAAGTATAACTAGCATTTGCACCCCGTGCAATGCACGGGAAATATTTTTATATTTCTAAATTTATATAAAATTGATAACAACTCAATATCACATTTATACATATAATAAAAAAATTAACTTTAACTAATTAAATATATTTTATTGAATATTGAAAAAAAAAAGAATCCACAATAATAAAAAAAATTGATATTATGTAAATAAAAAAAATAAGTTAAAAAATTAAAAATTTAAACAATTAAAAAAATTATTCAAAAAAAATGAGAGGAGAGATAATTTTTAAAAATTTTAATTTTTAAATAAATATAAATTTTATATTATAAATAAAATATATCAAATTAAAGTTCTTATCACAATCTTTAATTTAATATGCATATTAAATATTTTATAATTAAACGAATTTCAAAAATTTTGAAAGGAACAAACAAAGAAATAAAAAGATAAAGAAAAAGAAAATAAAACCCTTTTTATAGATTCTAGAACTGTAAATAAACGTTTGTTAGAAATGTGAGTTAGTTGACTTAAATATTTTAATATTTTATTTTAAATTATGAATCGTAAAAAAAAGTTTACAAAATTAAAAAATAATGAAAAATGAATTAAAGAATAGATTTAGTAAAAAAAAGATGAGAGAGGAGAGAGAAATTTTTAAAATTTTAATATTTAAACTAATATAATTTTTACATTTTAAATCTTATATTTACATAAACTATATCAAATTAAAGCTCTTATCGTGATCTTTAATTTGATAGGCATATTGAATATTTTATAATTAATCGAATTTCATAATTTTAGAAATAAATAAAACAAAAAAATAAGAAGTTAAAGAAAAGAAAATGAAAAGAATAAATAGAGTTTATAAATAAATCTTCAATTTTGTCTTAACTACAAAATCGCCATTCAATTTTCAAATTGATTTGAAATCAATTTCTAATTGAAAACTTCTGTTTTAATATAGTATAGATTTCAAATGATTGAAGTAAAGTGAAATAATCTTTAGCATAGGAAAATGTAAATTCTTTTCAACTTCCTTTTTTACTGTAACTAGTATACGCCCATTCGTGCGATGCACGATGGACATTGAAATTAAGAGGTATTTAGATTAAAAAATTTAAGGAGGTTGGTAAATTTTAAATAAAAATATCCTTAAATTTTATGAAAAATATTTTAATACACATTCTTCATAAATTAGGGGATTCAAATATTATATGAAAATTTATTCACATGCCTAGTTTATATATGGATTGGTTATTGTGAAAATTATGTTTTTCGTAAGAATGTGAGAATACTGTATTGAATTTATAAAGTTAATGCATTTAAAAATATATAATTACCAAAAAAATTATTGTTAAATTAAATAAATATAAATCATATGTTCAATTCTACTTTTTTTTACAGGAAAAATAAATTACAAATCTATGAATTTATCTTTTTTTTTTTTCCTATTAGATTAAAGAATTCTAAAATAAACCAATATAAACTCCTACACCAAGTTGGATTTAAAAAATATATATTATAATTAAAACTCATGTAAAACTCAATTGTATATCATTAAATTTCATATTTTTATATATAACCAATATGAAATAATCTATTGAAGCAATCCAAACATACGACAAAACATATGAAAATAATTAAATGCACTATGGTCCTTATCTCTCTACACTAATAACAATAAATTAAAAAAAAATCTATAAGTATAACGCAAAAAGAAATTATGAAAAACTCAAGCAAGTTCAAAACATGAATATAGTGAAAATAAAATAAAATAAAAACTTGAAATAAAAGAGTAATAAAAATAATTGCAGTCTTGCATAATAAAATGTACATAATTTTCATGATTTCATAAAATATTTTATGCAAATAACAAAAAAGATGAAAACTAACTTCATTTATAAAATAAGAGAGAGAAAGAGATTAATTTAAAAAAAATTAATTTGAATATCTTCTTTTTAGTTTAAAGTTTTTTTATATACTATTATAAATTAAATTAAAGCTCATGTCATGATATTTAATTTGATATGCGTATTAAATTTTTTAATTAATTTAAATGTATAAATTTTAGGAAAAACAAAAATTCTAAATGTAAAAAAAAAATTAAAGAAAAGAAAACAAAAATTGAAAACTTGCAAAGAAAAAGAAAAAGAAAACGAAAAAGGAAAAGAGAGAGAGAGAGAGAGAGAGAGAGAGAGAGAGAGAGAGAGAGAGAGAGAGAGAGAGTGAGTGACGGACGGGTAGTTGGTTAGGAGTGAGAGAAATTGATTAAATTTAGAGAAAATGGGAAAGAGAAAATTTGGCGGTAAAAAGTTACCGTTATACTTATCTTTTATATTATACTCCCTCCGTCCACGAAAGAACTTCCTATCTTTCCTTTTTGGGACGTCCACAAAAGAACTTCCTACCTATTTTTGGACTATACCCCACCACTTATAATCCTCTTATTTTTCACTTTTCACAACTCTCAATACTAATTATAACACTTTTTCACCACTCCCAATACACTCAACTACCTTTTATTCACTCTCAATACACTCAACAATATTTTTTCTTAAAACTCGTGTCACTCCCTCCTAGGAAGTTCTTTCATGGACGGAGGGAGTATATAGATAAGAAAAGGAACAAAATTCAACTCCTCTAATCTCTTTCATTAATATCACCCTACCAAATTAAAGGGCTCATACCTATTGCATTTCTTTTCCCCTCCAACAATGATTGAACATTACTTTTAAAAACTTGCAAAACCATCTTTTATATATATATATATATGTGTGTGTGTGTGTGTGAGAGAGAGAGAGAGAGAGAGAGAGAGAGTTAGAGCATGTCCAATGCGGGAGGTGCCGTCCTGATGCGGCACGCTGTATTGGATCGTGCACTGGCCTGCTCCCGGCTCGTGTTTGGCGTCATGGGCGTGCCGGCTCGGTGGTGGAGGAAATGTATTCGTATGCGAGAATTAAAAAAAAATGAAAAAAATCGAAATTATGACCGTTCGGCCATTTTTTATTATTTTTATTTTTTAAAATTTGACGTTTTCAAATGGCTCTCCCCCTTCCCCCTTTATTATTTTACTTTCTTCTGTTTGTACCACTTATTTCTACTTCATTTCACATACCATTTTTCTTCCCAATCTCCATAATATTTCTTATCTCCAGCAAAATGTCTTCATCATCTTCCCAATCTTCCTCCTCATCAAGCGGCAATGAGCAACGTGCTGCACAATTCGCCCAAATTGTGTCACAATTTTATGAAACTACAAATATTGTTGGTCCACCAGAAAGCCCTCCTAAACGAAGGAGGCCGATGAAGAAACGTAAAGTCAGCGCACAACGTTCTACGATTATTTTTTTGCCCCTAATTTGGTTTACACTGATTCCTTGTTCTAACGCCGTTTTCGTATATACAATGAGTTGTTTGAATTTGAAGAAGAGGTCACCGATGAAGCTTTAAGTAGCTCAGCCGCATCTCGTCCTCACATCGGGGTTCCGTTGGAATTTCGAGCATATGTGGCTCAACAATTCTACATGCGAGAGGCAAAAAACAAGTCGTCCGATATTCTTCGTCCTTGCAAAAGGCGCATGGCATACACAAGCCGAGCCTCCTCTGGAAGCCCCAGAAACCACCCCAGCTTCTCCACCTTATACACAAGTAGCTCGCCCACGTCGAATTTTTCCTCAAGTTATAGCCCGAGTATCTAACTTACCTGTTCAAATACCTCTTCCGAGCTTTGCTCAAGTCAAGTTCATAGCCAATATGATTGGCCAAGTTCTCAAGCCGCTTATCGGTGTTACTGCTAATCTCCCCAAGCAACTCATAAATACCACCCATGTCATCACTAGACTTACGCTTTCGACCATGACCTCTAAGAGCATTCACAATGGAGAGCCAAGGTGGGCTCTTAAATGTGGTCTCCACCATTTAAGAGCCCACTCTCTACAATAGGAGAGTCCACCCTTGGCTCTCTATAATTAATATTTTCATTTCCCATTTAATTTTATTCTTATTTTTTTATTAAAATTTACATTAAATCTAACAACTCAAATTTCATTAAATTTAAAAATTAACCCTAAATTTATTGAAAATTAAAATTACAATACAATTAAATAAAGTCCTAAATTACTTAAAATTAAAAAAACATACAAAAGAAACCTAGAATCTATAGGAGATTGTTGTGTTGCTTGATTTTTTTCACCTTAGCCAAGTGAAACGCCAACTCGTCGGGATTCATTTGAGAGGTGTCTCTACTCATCAAGATGCTATCGGCGATGTCGTGTTGAGTTTGGGAGAATTGGCCCATGACCTTGACCATCTCCGCCATGTACCCGAGAGCTCGAGCATTGTCTTCGGATCTCTCGGCCTTCTTCTTGCCTTTTCCTTTGTCTCTCTTCGCCGCCTTTTGGCCTTGGGGCCTTATGGAGATACTTTGGTCGCTAGAAGTATTTGTGTCGTGACCGTCTGAGTCCTTCGAGCGTTTATCGGAGTGGACATCCTCGCCAATGCTCGCGAATCTTCTAGATTCGCGCAGTACCTTCCATGCATATGGATACTTAAACGCCGAACGATACTCGGCAATCCACATTTTTCTGCTTGCTCGATGATTTGCTCATCACTCATGCCGGATGCCCAATTCTCCCGGCATTTTTTGTATATGCCCTCCCACAACTTCACTTCCTTTGCCACGCGTTGAAAGTGCGACTTGAGTTGCTTGATGTCGCGTGGAATGGTATCTTGGGGTCGTTGAGCATTGTATTTCTTCATAATGGCACCCCAATACTGAGCTCCTTTCTGGTCAGTACCCACCACGGAGTCGTTTGTGTGCTCGAGATATAAACGACACACGAGTATCGTTTCCGTCGGAGTGTGGTGACCTCGTTGTTTGGGAGGCATAGATGTTATATATGTTTCGAAAGAGTGTTATTCTCTTTGATATGTTTGTCAATTGTCAGTTGGACGGTTGCATAATTAAAATTACTTTTAAATCGAATTTGGCATGAGTAAAAATATACAAATTTTAAACAAGTGCATAAATTATATAATTTTTTATTATTCATACTATTTATTGTTAACACGCACACATAAGATGTTCAGGAATCCACATTTATTTTTTGCGGAAGACTTCACTAATTGAAGAATTTAAACAAAAGATTATCTACATGCTTATGTGAAATTTTCTCTATTTATTAATTTTTTATTATTTATTATTTATTGTTAATTTTTATTTTGAAATGTTATGAGTTTTTATTGAGATAGATAACTAATTGTCGTACCAACTTATATTTGATTCTTTAGATATTTAATAAATTTAAGTATATGATTATATTTGGATAATTAGCGGATATTACTATTATGAATTTAGAATGAAAGTAGTAAAATTATTGTTAATTGAGTTTTAAAATTAATATGAGTATATAAACGAAGTTCATAATCTGCAAATTATACGATTATCAAATTTATATTTAAAATTAGGGATAATTGCGTGAAAATACACAAACTTTGCCAAAAATCTATATTTGACGCGAAGTTAGGATTTTACATTTTAATACACCAATTTTCGTTGTTGTCCAAATTTGACACAACTTAATTCTTAAAAATTCAAAAAACAGCCCTTTTTTGTAAATAATTATACAAAGACCCACTTATGTTATAATTTGGGACATTTAAACCAAAACAAGATATTTCCTTATCATGTTTTCTTTTAATCTTTGATCCGCGCCTAAAATGGTTTAAAAGAAAACATCATAAGGAAATATCTTGTTTTGGTTTAAATGTCCCAAATTATAACATAAGTGGGTCTTTGTATAATTATTTACAAAAAGGGGTTGTTTTTGAATTTTTAAGAATTAAGTTGTGTCAAATTTGGACAACAACGAAAGTTGGTGTATTAAAATGTAAAATCCTAACTTCGCGTCAAATATGGATTTTTGGCAAAGTTTGTGTATTTAGGTGCAATTTTCCCTTAAAATTATTAACAAAATTTATATATAATAATTAATTTCCGTCGAATTTCCACGGATAACAAATTAGTTATCCTCGTAAATGATCGTGGATCAAATTGATCTCTCATAGAAGAGATTACAAACACAATCATTCCGAACTTTACGAAGCAAGCACTGTTAAAATATTTTAATAAACAATTCAAACATACTGTAAAATATAATTAACTTAGGAGACATTTTCAAACATGATGATCTTGGTCTAATTGGATTATATATAAAACAATGAATTGGAGTGGATGTAATTGGAATATTACCAATATCACGTTACGCATATTCCCTCCTACCACATTCCTAGTCAACCTTTGTAATAAAAAAGTACACTACAACCAAATAATAACTGTTAACCTCGTGGGGCTAGCATTAACAGCCTATTAAATACTACTATATGTTTTGGAATTATTCATGGTAGTAAATGTTCAATTTTTGACTTAAAATTAATTTACGCGACGATCAATTGCATTATGCGATTGAAATTTGAGGCAGCAATGAAAATTTGAATGGACTTTGAAAATTATGCTTTGAACAAAATTAATTTATCGATCGTACTCTCTCCGTTTCATTAAAAATAATATATAATCCATTTTGAATTATCCTATTGTAAATAATATTTTCTTCGTCCCATTTCACTTGATCTATTTTTTTTTTTTGACATAATTATTAAGAAAATTAAGATTGTAATGTAAAATAAAACATTATTACTCAGAAAGGAAACAGATCAAGTTGGATGGGACGATTCAAAAAGAAAATTAGGCCAAGTGGAGTGAGACGAAAGGAGTAGTATGTTTTCTAAATGACAAAAAATAATTCTTAAAAATGTATAGGCGTATTGATACAACTACTGGATCTGTACCGGGGGAGCCCAACATCTCAAACGAAGGAACAGCCCAATCGGGAGAAGGCCCAATTACTGATCGACGGCCCGTTCGCAACAAGAAGGTCCCTGGGCGCTTTCAAGACTTTGTTATGTAGCAGACGAAGGAGCACCTGGCCTTGGGGACCACCTTTCTGTTAGGAGCATCTTTCCGTTGTGTTTTCTGCATGTTTGTGTAGTGCCATTTTGGGCAAGTAGTCATTAAATAGCTGAATGCAGATGTACGTTGGAATTAATGAATGAACAAGTCTGCTGCTTAATTCCTTCTCTCTCTCTTTTCTTGGAGTTTTGGCTCACTCGAAGTAGTCTATATTGAATTATCTTATCATTGGTGCTTTCATTATTTTCTTCTCCTCCCATGGCAGACTCTGATATCTTGTCCGCAATCCACACCCTTCAAGCTCACATTGACTCACAAACATCCCACTGATCACTATTATTATAGCAACAAAAATTGCAACTAAACAGTATAATTGTAGCACATAAACAGCAAGCAGAGTATCGTATCCATATGAACTATTATAACGAATCACCTTAAGTAATCCTAACTAAACCCTAGTAATCACTACTAGAAAAACGCTCATAGATAACGGATTTTATCCGTTATCTATGAGCAAAAAAACCGTTGTGTATAGTGGTGTTATCTATTCTATACGTCATACACAACGGTTTCAAAACCGTTATGTATAGTAGCATAGATAACGGTACGATGCGTCATACATAACAGTACACATCCGTTATCTATAAAGGTTATACATAACGGTTTTTCACCGTTATGTATTAAGATTTTTCCGTTATGTATTAATTTTTTTTTAATTTTTTTTATCATAGTTAACAGTTTTTTGCACTTTTTATAACGGTTTTAACCGTTATCTTTGATAGAATACATAACGGTTTTTCACCGTTATGTATTAAGATTTTTCCGTTATGTATTAGAATTTTTTTTATTTTTTTTAATCATAGTTAACAGTTTTTTGCACTTTTTATAACGGTTTTAACCGTTATCTTTGATAGAATACATAACGGTTTTTTTGCACTTTTTATAACGATTTTTGCACTTTTTATAACGATTTTTACAGTTTTTATAACGATTTTAACCGTTATCTTTAATTAGAATACATAACGATTTTTTGAACCTTTTATAACAGTTTTTTGCACTTTATATAATTGTAGTATATTTTTAAATTTTGCAATTTTTATAAAACGACAAAATGATAAAATCAACAATAACAATTTTATATATCATCCAAAATATTCATACATTACCATCCAAATGAACCAAGTATCAAGTATACATCATCATTGCATATTCGATTCAAAATTGAAAGTACCAACTATCTTATAGCTAAAACAAAATTCTATTATACTATGTATTCTAGCACTAAGTCCTCAAGAACTAGTTGCTCTTTCCTGAAATCCTTCTTCCTCATGAAAGTAATCTGCAATAGAGATTTAGTGAAAAATGAAGAATGACCGCTACCTTCAGAATTATTAAAGTGACAAACTAAAAAAATAGGCACCAAATAGGCAATCGTCTGAGGTAGCTTAAAGTGCACGTGAGCCCTTCTTTTCTCTTCCATCTCTTCCTTGAGGGCTTCGTTACTGCACCTTCCCAAGAAGTCGAACATAAGATCCGACATAACAGCAAGAGCAACTAGCAGAGCCTACAAATGTCCAAGAATCCCGCTCAAGAATCCCCCAGAAGTAAAGATAATGAATGTAATTCCTGACAAATAGTATGAAATGTCAAACCAAATTAATAAACACACCTGATATTGTAAAAGATTTCCATTTTTATTCTCACGTCACTACTAGAATAAAGAGAACTTAAGAAAGAGAGTTTTCACTTTATTTATGCAGATGTAAGGGAACGAAAATAAAGAGAACTTAAGCACTTGATTTATTAAACGCATAGATAGTGTCCAGAAATTACTTAGCTTTTTTATCCATTATATTGGGGGTGTGGAGTGGAAGCTTGAAGCTTGAATAAGCAATGTTAGAGGAGTTCATGAGTGGTAATGGTAGTCTCTACAGATGTAAGAAAAGAGCCCCAATCTCAGGATTAGAAATGATATTCTAGATTTTTGGAAAAGAAGAATCATGAGATTCAAGGAACAATAAAGTCAGTTTAAAAAAAAGGGGGGGAGCAATAAAGTCAAATACAAAATCAGAAGACCAAATCAGTTATCCAATAACTAGATATAATCATTAACAAAAATAACTCACCAGATCCATAGCCAATTATCAACCAAAGAAAATATCCATTTGCTCCACTTTTCCTATGGGCTTTATCGAATCTGATGACAAAAGGGTTCCTAAGTCAAATGCAACATTGCAAAGCCACAAAAATATAGCATATGTACTTGGTGTATCTATATCTTTCTCGGTATGAAGTCTTTCCATTAAGTGTTTTTCAGTATCGTTAAACAAGCAAAAAATACTAGCATGCTCCCGCAAATGGCTTTAAGATATATGTATAAGTTAATTGAATCTTGGATCAGCAGTGGCAGTACATTGCAAGTACAATTTCATATTGTGAATAAAAGTACGCTAAATGTACCTGTGTGAGAAGGAAACCAACAAACCAGGGAATATAATGTCCCCGAAGCCTATCATGTTATAACCATAATAAGGATCGGAAAGTTTAGGAAATCTCAGAAGCATGGGGATTGATTCTCCACCGCTATTATTGCCTCGAGCAACCTAAAGAAAAAAAAAAAGAATAAAACAGGATGACAAACTGATATAAGTGAAAAAGAATTAAAAATGCAATTACTGTACAAAAGGGATCAACCCTTGTGTACAGTTTTCAGTTTATTTAGTTCTCTGTTTAAGATATTAGATTTAGCTTCTGATTATCAGTAAGTTATTGTAATTTATTCAAAAGGCCAGACAGAGGCAATGAAAAACTCATAAAAGACAACGAAATGCACACATTTTGGACGCGCTATAGATGACTCATAAAGAGTTTAAACATGCATAATTCAATCATAGAATAATGGTGGAATCAATCCTTGAAACAATCCAAGACATCCCATTGAAATTGGTTCAATCCACGATTGAAGAACTCAACATCATATACATTTCTCTTGCATCATTCCTGATGTCTTTTGCAGCCAAACCAAAACAAAGAATCCAATACACATTATATAAAGAGTATCCGAATTAAGCCAAAGGCATCACACCAATGTACACAATCGACATCGAATAATATTTCACTAAAAATATTGAGTGAAGAAATAATTGATAACAAAACAGGGCCTTTCTAACGCAATAAACACCCACTGACCCTCACAACATCCACCGGGAAAGATCGAGACAATATCTGAAACAATTTCGTAACGCAGCTAAAGAAGCAATTTTGATCACTGGGGTTTCCCAGTTAACTGCGTTGACATATCATGAGCATCAAAATGCGGATTACAGTCTTTGGAATAAAAGTCATTTTTCTCAATAAGAGCTCTCAACTCATCAAAAGTAAACTCCGAACTGTTAGGATCACTGGTAGGCGACTCACCGGAAGAATCGAGAGTCTTGGGCTGGCGCAGGCACAAGCAACACCATCCACCACCGCCGCCGTTGGCCCTTCTGCCCCAACCCCGTGAACTTACACAAATGCCACTCTGCTTCCGTTTCTGGTGATCAATTCATTGAGTTCAAAACTAGCAACCAGCTCAATCAGAAAACTATGCATAGTAATCCGCTAAAAGTTCGAGCAAAAATTCATCCAAGCGCTATAGTTAGAAAACTATGCTCAAAATAGAAAAATCAATAAGTTCATATGTACCTGTATATATCAAAGCTTAGCTCTCGGTAGAAAAGCTCCGGAAACTCCTCTCGGATAGTCTGAATTGCGTAACCCATATTCATATAATAATCCTGCTTTACAAAAAATAAAGAGAGTGTCGGCAGTGACCCTTAGCCGCCGTCTGACTCGGGATCAAGGAAGTCCAGGCACGGCGGCGAGGAGCTGCTATTGATGCCGGAGGTCGGAGAGGGTTGAGTCTAGATCTGGGGCCCTAAGATTTCAGACGGAGGAATTAGGGATCTAAGGTTTGGAGGAGAGAGTGGCGCCGCCGCTTGAGATACAGACGGTAGTGGCGGCTGGAACCTTTTCAAATTGAGGCGGTGGTTAGGTGAGATTTTGAGGGAGAGTGGCGGCGGCTTCTCACTACAGTTCGCCGGAGATTGAGAAGTCGGGCGATGGTGTGAGTTTGTGAATGCACGAATTGAGTCAAAAGAAAGAGAGATAAGGCGGGCGAGGCCGGCTCTCCTCGCCGGAACTTCAGCGGCCGCGACGGCGGAGCCCTAGCTGGTCCGCTCAGCTTGAAAGAGAAGGGGGAAAGAATTTTCTGTGTAAATTTTTAGGAGAGCTCGATTGGGAGGGATTTGAGAGAAACATGAGTTTCAAATGATTTAATATAATATAAGTTATAAAAAAAATTAAAAATAATTAAAAAAATTATACATAACAGTTTTCAAAGTGCTGATACATAACGGTTTAATAAACCGTTGTAAAATATGCTCATAGATAACGGTCGGCGTAACGGTTTTGCAGTACCGTTATGTATGCAACTAATAGATAACGCACAAACATAACGGATTAACATAAACCGTTATCTAAACCTAAGGATAACACTACATAGATAACGGTTTTTTGTCAAACCGTTATCTATCCCTAAAAGTGCGCTCATACATAACGGTTTTTGAAAAAAACCGTTATCTATTCACTGTTATGTATGTAAAATTTTGTAGTAGTGAATATTCAGGCAATCACAAATAAAAATGGAGTAGATAACTTAAATCAAAACAAACCAAATAAAATAGGATAGAAAACTCAATCCTAGGGTAGTAAATTCATTAACTAAATCTATGCAATTAATCTATTAATCCTATGTACCAATTTAATCCAGTTATGATGAGAGATCACTTAATTAATCAATCACTCTCGCTAGAGCAGCAACGATCGTAGATTAGTAAATTATCTATCTCCGTTAGGTTTCAAGAAAATCTACTAACTCCCAATAGCTCCTAAGAATAGCTCTCTATGATCAACCTATCTCCGCTAGGTCTCAAGGTTAAAATCATACTCCCTCCGTCCCGCTATTTAAGTCTCGTTACTTTTCGGCACAGAGATTAAGAAGAAGCAAATTAGGTGAATAAGGAGTGTGGTCCACTGTTTAAGTTTTGTGATTAGGGAATAACTAATTATTTCTATTTTATTTTATCAATATAAAAAAGTCTTAATTTTTTTCTTATTAATTTAATTTTTAATAACCTATAATTAAATTAATTATTCCTTAAAATTCGAAATATACCCAAATCTGCAATTTCCAAAAAAACTAAAAAAAAATCTGCATTTACGAAAAATACTTCAATCAATGTGCATTTCAAAAATACAAAATCTACAATTCAAAATCAATGTGTTCTTCAATCTGCAATTTCAATCAATGTGTTCTTCAAAAGTAATTTTGAATCCAAAATCTACAATTCTGGATTCAAAAATACAGAATTCAAAATTTGCAATTCAAAATCTCCAACTTCAAGCTTTAATAA
Organism: Salvia miltiorrhiza; assembly: GCF_028751815.1. Classification (NCBI taxonomy): domain Eukaryota; kingdom Viridiplantae; phylum Streptophyta; class Magnoliopsida; order Lamiales; family Lamiaceae; genus Salvia; species Salvia miltiorrhiza. The sequence goes on along the minus strand of NC_080388.1, from coordinate 44,629,738 downwards.
ACATTTCCAGAAATCTGCAACTTCAAGCTTCAAAGGGGCGGTGGCGGAGAAAGAGAGCAGGGAGAAAGAGATCTCGATGGTGGCGGCGATGCGACGACAACGGTGGTGGCGGGACTCACCAAAGGGGCGAAAATTCAAAGTGAAGCAGGGAACCCTAGAAATTGGGGTAAGAGAAAAGCAAGGTAGGAGGGAAAAGAAGAGGCGGCGTGGGTGGAGGCGGCAGGGGGTGGCGCGATGGTGGAGGTGGGAGGGCGGTGGAGGTGGCAAGATGGTGGAGGTGGGAGGGCGGCGGATTGGTGAAGAAAAGAGAGAGGAAAGAGAAAGAGAGAGAGAGAGAGCCGAGAGTCTCTTTGCAGATGGAAGGCACGAGAAGGGCAGAGCCCTGGTCGCCGGAAAACGAGCGGCGAGGCGCTGCGGTCACCGATGAGAGAAGTGACAGGCGGCGAGGCGTTGCGGTGAGGGCGGAGAAAGGCTTCCTCCGACGACGAGCAGGGGAAAGGCAAGTGGAGGAGAAGACGGCTAGGGCGGTGAAGGTGGAGGAGAAGGCTTCCTCCGGCGACGAGCAGACGACGGCGGTGGAACTCAGGCGCAGAGAGAGAGAGACGAGAGAAAGAGAGAAAAAGAGAGATAGAGAGAGAGATAGAGAATAGAGGGGAAATGAATTAATTAAGGGTTTATTAGTTGAACAATTAGTGATCTCATTTAATGTTAAGCATCCCCTTATTATTTCCTTTTTAGGAAACGGGACATTATCGGTGGGACAACCCAAAAAGGAAAATGAGACTTGAATAGTGGGACGGAGGGAGTATCATACATTCCTGAATCCGCTAAACAGTTATCTCCGCTAGGTCTCAAACCGAATAGCTAAACATGCAAACTATTGATCAGATAATTCACAAGAAATTAAGCACCAAGAATTATGAATCATAAACTGGAAGGCACAAATGTATTAACAAATAAATCACATAAATTCAATCAACTATTTACAAACCCTAGAATCAGCTAAACGAAACTAGCCAGACGTCGCAAAAGAAAACATAAACATAATAAATAAGAAAGCAATTGTAAAAACTAAATTATATAAAACCGAAAGTAGAACGATTGTAGCAGCTTGAATCTTCAATCTTGTAGAAATCCAATCCAAGCAGTAAATACTGGAAAGAAATAAATTCTAAACCTATGAATTTTAAAAATAAAAGTTGGGAACTAAAAAGGAAAACTAGATAGGTCAAAATAAGACCTATATATAGGCACAGGGGATAAATACAGTGTAGGACTCGAAAATACTGATAAAATCCAAAAATTCTGCAAAATCCCGAAAATTCGGAAATTCCCGTCGGGCACTATTCACTGCTGCGCGCGACTTTCTTGTTTCGGCCATATCTTCCTCGTCCGAACTCGGATTTGCGAACCGTTTGCGCCTACGAACTCGTATCGAGACGAACTACAACTTTCATTAAGATCAACAGTCCAAATTCGAACTTCATATTTCTGTAAAATTCATCGAAGTACGAGCAAGTAACATATTTCACAATATAAAACAATTTAAGCACAAAACAAACATCAAACACTCAATTTCCTATAAAATTAACATCATAAGAACATTAAAAACCATGGAAACATGAGTGTTATCAACTCCCCCAAACTTAAGCCATTGTTCGTCCTCGAATAATGAGAAGAACACAATCAAAAACACGAATGGGTAAGAAATCTAGCTCATCGATGCCTCCGAAAAATAAAGAACGATAGAATTCTCAAATCCTCAATAATTAAGCACAAAATTCACCAATAAACACAACCTATAACAAAATCAACCTTGACATTCCAAACAATTGAATCTCACAAGGTATGTGTATCATTCAACTCTCAATTTGATGGAATATATAGGACGTGTATGCTCTCATCGAATTCAATGCAATGCAGATCTCTTACCATAGGCTTGCCAATCGTCTACAATCTCCATCACTAAAAGTGTGCCAGGACTAAGATCAAAAAAGTCTTTTTCTTTGGGTTATAATATAGGGACATTGGTTAAGGTAGGGAAATATATAGGCTAAGTGACTCAAAATAATTAAGAACACCAACCTTATAACTTCACAAATCAAGTATGGAATAAATTCCATCTTCCACCCAACTATATCACCATAATCAACACAACTCAAGGGATTTAATCATTACAAAACAGAACTAAACACTATTTTATGCTCTCCATTTATTTCCAACACACAAAGTCGATTTTCTAACAAATTTCTCAATAAACACTCGACTTTATACTTTTTTTTTCTTTTTCTCTTTTTCTCCATCTTTTTTTTTTCAACGATTTTTTTTTCATTTTCTTTTTTTTTTCTTTTCTTTTCTTTCCACAACTTTTCTAGAGCTTATAAGAGTAAATAGTAGCACAATATCATCCCTTCTTTTTCACAACCCACTTTGAACAATCACCACATAACGATCCCCATATACTTCATCACCCCCTATCATCCAGCTAAAGAATAAAAGCTAAATAGGCTCAAAGTAGATAACAAAGGATAATTTTTTCGTTAAGGATAGTGTTTGGGATAATAATGTGGCTAACAAAAGATGGCCTAAAATCATCTCATAATCCTGGGCACAACAACAACCTCGACACAGAAACCATGGCAAGTTCTAGAAGATCACCACATGCATGACAAAACTCACAACAAAGAATAAACTGTGTATAATAAACAGCTATGGCTCAAAATCTCACAGGTTTATTCAACGTCCAAAAGTCAAGGTCAAAATCACTCTAGAATTATGCAAATTAGTTCAAATTATGCTCAAATCATCAAAGAAAATCAAATTCAATTTTTTTTCACAAAAATCATCATTGGCATCTCACCAGAAATCTAATGGAGCAATAAACATCTCAAAAACAAAGAACACACACCACCAACCAAACAAGAAAAAACAATAAACGCAACAAAAAGATAAAAGTGATACACATATCTAATCTCACCCCCCTCCCCCAAACTTATTATAGAACATAAGTTCGAAAATAAGTTTGGAGGGATGATGATATGTGTGTCACTACTCACATAAACACATGCTCCAAGGTGGTGATGGTATGAACAAGGCGCGAGTTCCCGCATCTTCCAAGCTCAACACTGCACTAAACTCCCAAACAAAACAACAAAACAAAAAGAAACAAAACGAAACTAAAAGAAAGAAAAACAAAATAAAAACGGTTGGGTTACCTCCCAACAAGTGCTTAATTTAATGTCTAGAGCTCGACGATACCTCAAAAATTCATGGAGGTCGGAAACAGCACTCTAACCATTGGAAAGCTTTTCTACTCTTGGGTGCTCCCTCCACCAAAACACTTCTCTTGGCTCGAACATCCTCCACACGCATTGCCCCCTTCTCATTCTTGTTCCGAAAAATCCGGAATTTCACTTTCTTCTTCTTGGGAGTATGGGTTTTCAAAGACCCCCCATCATGCTCCAAAAACAAACACATCTCAAAAGTCAGAACTTCTTTTGGTTGTGGAGTCTTTTTCTTGGCTTCATACTTGGGCAGCTCATTTTTCTCAACCTCTTCATCCTCCGAATTTGCTAGAAAACTGTTTGGTGGAGGTTTCTTGAAAATCACAGTTTCCCCATAGGCTCCCAATGTCATCGTCCCCCTTTGCATATCTAGTTTTGCTCCACATGTGGCAAGGAAAGGTCTCCCTAACAGCAAAGGCATCTTTGGATCCTCCGGAATATCCAACACTACAAAGTCGACTGGGAAGAAAAAATCACTCACCTTCACAAGCACATCTTCCGCAACTCCTAGAGGTTTAGAGCAAGACTTATTAATAAGCTGAATTGTCTTGTTAGTTGGCTTCAAATCCCCTAGCTGCAACTTCCTATACACTTTGAGAGGCATGGCATTTATGCTTGCTCCGGTGTCACACATCACTTTCTCAAACAATGACTTTCCAATCTTCACATGAATATTGAAGCTGCCCGGATCTTCTCTCTTTGGAGCCAACTGATACTCCTTCACTGCGAGCACCTCCTCAAATTCATTGAACGCACTCTTCTTTTCCATCACAGCCTTCACAATTTGCACCTTATTTGGCTTGTTTCTCAAGATCTCCACGGAAGGAATATTCACAGTCAACTTCTTAAATGTCTCCAAAAATTTGGAGCTTTGCTCATCTAATCTTGGCCTCGGGAATGGAAGAGGGGGAGAAACAGAAATACCTTCATCCTCACATGAACTATCAACCACCCGTATGGAATGACATTGCTGATTTTGCTGAGGCTGTTGATGTTGGCTCTTCGGATTGAACTGAGTGTTGCTAGGAAATTGGCCTGGCTTGTGCTGCGCAGCTGCTTGGTTGGCCATCTGACCAACTTGAGTCTCCAATATCTGCACTTGCTTGGACAATGCTGAAAAATTATTTCCAATTTGACCCACTTGAGACTCCAAATTGGTCATCCTTGTATTAACAGTTGTCTTCATACTAGACACCTCTGTTAAAACCTGCTGCATCATATCCTCAAGCGATCCCTTCTTCGGCTCATTTATAACTCCTCCACTAGACACAGAAAACCCAGGTGGAGGCTGCACAACATTGTTGGGATTTGAATAGGAAAAATTTGGATGATTCCTATTATTGGGATGATACGGTGGATTTCCGCCCTGATGTCCCTGATAGTTTGGTCTATTGAATTGGTACTGCTGCTGGACATAATTAGCATCTTCAAACTGTGACACATCAGATAAACTCGGCTGCTGAGGAATTTTAGCTAGCAATGCTTTTCTCTCCAACTCATACTGCTTTTGAAGAGCTTCATATTTCTCCTTAAAATCATCTCTCTCCTCATTCACAGCTGCAATTCTTCTCGTAGAATTTCTGTCATTCGGCCATTGATAACTATTGGAGGCCATCTCTTCTATCACACGATAAGCCTCTCTTGTATTTCTATGGAGAAGACATCCACCTGCAGTAGCATCCACCATACTTTTTGTTAGACCAGTCAAACCATTATAAAAGTGAATGATTTGCTGATCCTCCGTGAAACCATGTTGTGGACAGTTCCTGAGCAGCTCACGAAATCTTTCCCAGGCATCATGAATGGTCTCATCTCCTAGCTGGGAAAAGTGAGAAATCTCCGCAATGATTTTCTGAGCTTTAGAAGCAGGAAAGTATTTTGCCAGGAAAGCTCTACACAACTCCTCCCATCCAGTAATAGCACCTCTGTCCAAACTCTTGAACCACTCCTTCGCTCTGTCCCTGAGAGAGAATCCAAACATCTTCATTCTGATGGCATCTGGTGGCACTCCATTCTGCTTAATAGTGTCGCAGATATCTAGAAACTGAGTGATGTGAGCATGCGGGTTTTCAGAAGCTGTTCCACTAAACTGTTCAGCTTGCACCATGTTTATCAATCCCGGCTTCAGCTCGAACGTGGTAGCTTGCACAGTTGGTCCCCATCTGCCTCCTTGAAATTGATCAACCCGAGGCTGATACATGTGATTCAGTGGTGGTTCTGGTGGAGGAGCCCGGTTGCGCCTGCTCTCCTCTCTCTCTTCATCTAGCTGCCTCTGAAGGTTTGTCACTGCTCGCACTAGAGTTTCAAGATCCGTGTTATTCTGTTGCTCTGCTATTGCTTGCTTCTTCTTTTCGCGGTTGTCTCTTTTGTGCTGCTTTTCGAATTCCAAGTTCAAAGGTAGAAGATGTTCTTTTCCTTTGGATCTCGTGATCATACACTCTTGAGACAACAAACAAAAATCAGAAACAAAAATTTAAAAACTAAAAATAAAATTAAACTTACAACGCCTGAAATAATGCTTAAGTCTAATCAGAAATATTAAAGTAAATTCTAAATAGTCCCCGGCAACGGCGCCAAAAAAGTTGATCACTATTATTATAGAAACAAAAACTGCAACTAAACAGTATAATTGTAGCACATAAACAGCAAGCAGAGTATCGTATCCACATGGACTATTATGACGAATCACCTTAAGTAATCCTAACTAAACCCTAGTATTATTCAGGCAATCACAAATAAGAATGGAGTAGATAACTTAAATCAAAACAAACCAAATAAAATAGGATAGAAAACTCAATTAATAAAAGACAACTGATCTTAGGGCAGTAAATTCATTAACTAAATCTATGCAATTAATCTATTAATCCTATGTACCAATTTAATCCAGTTATGATGAGAGATCACTTAATTAATCAATCACTCTCGCTAGAGCAGCAACGATCGTAGATTAGTAAATTATCTATCTCCGTTAGGTCTCAAGAAAATCTACTAACTCCCAATAGCTCCTAAGAATAGCTCTCTATGATCCACCTATCTCCGCTAGGTCTCAAGGTTAAAATCATATCATACATTCCTGAATCCGCTAAACAGTTATCTCCGCTAGGTCTCAAACCGAATAGCTAAACATGCAAACTATTGATCAGATAATTCACAAGAAATTAAGCACCAGGAATTATGAATCATAAACTGGAAGACACAAAGGTATTAACAAATAAATCACATAAATTCAATCAACTATTTACAAACCCTAGAATCAGCTAAACGAAACTAGCCAGACATCGCAAAAGAAAACATAAACATAATAAATAAGAAAGCAATTGTAAAAACTAAATTATATAAAACCGAAAGTAGAACGATTGTAGCAGCTTGAATCTTCAATCTTGTGGAAATTCAATCCAAGCAGTAAATACTGGAAAGAAATAAATTCTAAAGCTATGAATTTTAAAAATAAAAGTTGGGAACTAAAAAGGAAACCTAGATAGGTCAAAAGAAGACCTATATATAGGCACAGGGGATAAATACAGTGTAGGACTCGAAAATACTGATAAAATCCGAAAATTCCGCAAAATCCCGAAAATTCGGAAATTCCCGTCGGGCACTATTCATTGCTGCGCGCGACTTTCTTGTTTCGGCCATATCTTCCTCGTCCGAACTCGGATTTGCGAACCGTTTACGCCTACGAACTCGTATCGAGATGAAATACAACTTTAATTAAGATCAACAGTCCAAATTCGAACTTCATATTTCTGTAAAATTCATCAAAGTACGAGCAAGTAACATATTTCACAATATAAAGCAATTTAAGCACAAAACAAACATCAAACACTCAATTTCCTATAAAATTAACATCATAAGAACATTAAAAACCATGGAAACATGAGTGTTATCACCCACCTGGAAAATCAGATAGCCGCCACAACTAACACCCTCACTAAATTCATGTCTACTGTTGAATCCCGCTTTGCAGAACTTACCCCACCCCCGCCGCTGCCACCTCCCGTACCACCAGCTCCTACACCAATTCCACCATCTATTCTCGCCGCCCACTGGTCTTCCTCCCCACCGGACCATAGATCACCGAATTCACCTTAAGAAAACACGGACCCAGTCAATGTTCGTCCGTATCGGTACCCCCAATTTCAGAAACAAGAAATGGAGAAGTTAGTTTCTGAGATGTTAGCTCAAGGCATCATTCGTCCCAGCCAATCCCCGTTTTCATCTTCGGTGTTGCTGGTTCGGAAGAAAGACGGGACGTTCCGCTTCTGCGTGGATTACAGAGCACTCAATGCTGTCACGGTAAGGGATAATTTCCCTATCCCCACCATTGATGAGCTCCTCGATGACCTCGGCAAGGTGAGAGTGTTTACTAAACTCGATCTACATGCTGGATACCATCAAATCCGTGTCCATCATAAGGACATCGCAAAGACGGCATTTCAAACATCTGACGGCCATTTTGAGTTCTTGGTGATGCCCTTCGGGCTTTGCAATGCCCCGTCTACATTTCAAGCCACCATGAATTAGTTGTTCGTGCCGTTTCTTCACAATTTTGTGGTGGTTTTCTTCGACGATATCCTCGTCTACAGTCCCACCGTGGAGGCACACTTCGACCATCTCCACCGTGTCTTTACTTGTATGAGCCACCAGGAGTTCGTGCTCAAAGCGTCAAAATGCGTTTTCGGGCAGCCGTCAGTGGAATATTTGGGCCACATCGTGTCGGAAGGTAGCGTCCTTGCTGACCCAGAGAAGATCGATGCCATGAAGCCATGGCCTACTCCGCGCACGGTGAAGCAACTCCGTGGGTTCTTGGGACTTACGGGCTACTACCGGAGGTTTGTCCGGCACTATGCAGGTATCGCCGCACCACTTACTGACTTGCTAAAAATTGATTCATTTTGCTGGAATTCTGAAGCAGAGGTTGCTTTTGAAAAACTTAAATTGGCCTTGACAACCACTCCGGTATTGCGGTTGCCGGACTTCAACATTGAGTTTGTGGTGGAGTCGGATGCCTCCGATGTGGGAATTGGCGCTGTCTTGATGCAGCAAGAGCAGCCTATCGCCTATTTTAGTCGCAAGCTTAGCGCGCGAATGCAAGCGGCGTCTACTTACACTAAAGAACTACATGCCATTGTGGAATCGGTACACAAATGGCGGCAATATTTGTTGGGAAGGTTTTTCATCATACGAACAGACCAAAAGAGTATTCGTGAACTCCTTCAACAGACAATTCAGACACCAGAGCAACAGAAATATGTCCGAAAGTTACTTGGCTTCCATTTCCGCATTGACTATCGTTCGGGGTCCTCGAACTTGGCCGTGGATGCTCTCTCGCGGCGCCATGACAAGCAGATTGAGGGAGCAGAGCTTGAGAGTGTTCTAGTGCAAGTTTATATTGCTGTAAGCATCCCAACGACAGAGCTCTTGAGTCAGCTCCGACAAGAGAACACTAGGTGCCCTGACCTCAAAGAACTCCACCAGAAATTTGCTGAGCATCAGTTGAGTTCGGATTATGATGTGGTTGATGGAATCCTCACCTTCCGGCAGCGCTATTACATCAGCGAATCCTCCTCCCTCAAGCCCCGATTATTGCATGAAGCTCACGCCACCCCTATGGCAGGTCATGGCGGAGTTAAGCGTACTCTCATTCGCCTCGCGACCACATTTTATTGGTCGAATATGCATAAGTCAGTTAAGGAGTTTGTGGCTACTTGTTTAGTGTGCCAACAGATCAAATATTCAACGTAGCCGCCCGCTGGTCTTCTACAGCCCTTACCAGTGCCGGGTCGTGTTTGGGACACCATCACAATGGACTTCATTACCGGATTGCCCTTGAGTTGCGGGTATACTGTAATTTTAGTTGTAATAGATCGGTTAACCAAAAGTGCTCATTTTGGGTGCCTTCCGTCGAATTTCACAGCAACGAATACAACATCCTTATTTGCAGACATGGTGGTGCGTTTGCATGGATTTCCGACTATCATTATCTCTGATCGCGATCCGGTCTTCATCAGCAACTTCTGGCAGCATCTCTTTAAGCTTAGTGGCACCACGCTCCGGCATAGTACTGCCTACCATCCCCAAACGGACGGTTAGACCGAGGTGGTCAATCGGACCCTTGAACAGTATCTGAGAGCTTTCACCCTCGCGCGACTGACGTCATGGGCATCTTACTTAGGATGGGTATAATACTCGCATAATACCTCCTATTGCAGCAGTATCCGCATGTCACCTTTTGAAGCTCTTTATGGTCGTAAACCGCAGATGATTCCTCCTTACTCCCCGGGCGCGACCTCCATTCAAGCTTTGGATGATCTTTTGCAGCAGAGGGATATCTTACTCAATCAGTTGAAGGAGATCCTCCGACAGTCTCAGTTCCGCATGAAGCAACAAGCGGACCGTCACCGACGTGATGTTGAGTTTCAGATAGGCGATATGGTATTGGTTCGGTTGCAACCTTATCGCCAAACTTCGGTTCGAGGCCGCCAACCCCCAAAGATTGCTCAACGCTACTATAGGCCCTTTCGTGTTACTGAGCGACTTGGTCGTGTTGCGTATCGCTTGGCCCTTCCACCGGAGAGCCGCATTCATCCCGTCTTCCACGTCTCTAAGTTGAAGCAGTTCAAGGAAAGTAGCTCTACCCCGCTGTGTACTCTGCCCGAGATAACACTCGACTCAGCACCAATGCCGATTCCACTCGCCATCTGCGGCGAAAGAGAAGTTATTACTTCCGCCGGACCACAGCAACAGGTGTTGGTTCAATGGGCTGGAGAACCACCAGAATGCTCAACTTGGGAATCAAATGAGAGGGTGCAACGTTCATTCCCAAACTTTAACCTTGAGGACAAGGTTATTTTTGAAGGTGGGGAGAATGATACAACTACTGGATCTGTACCGGGGGAGCCCAACATCTCAAACGAAGGAGCAGCCCAATCGGGAGAAGGCCCAATTACTGATCGACGGCCTGTTCGCAACAAGAAGGTCCTTGGGCGCTTTCAAGACTTTGTTATGTAGCAGACGAAGGAGCACGTGGCCTTGGGGACCACCTTTCTGTTAGGAGCATCTTTCCGTTGTGTTTTCTGCATGTTTGTGTAGTGCCATTTTGGGCAAGTAGTCATTAAATAGCTGAATGCAGATGTACGTTGGAATTAATGAATGAACAAGTCTGCTGCTTAATTCCTTCTCTCTCTCTCTTTTCTTGGAGTTTTGGCTCACTCAAAGTAATCTATATTGAATTATCTTATCACGTATAGCCCTACTATTTTCAACCAATTTATGCATTCTCCTTAATTCCCTGGAAATATATATCCAAAAGTTTTATGTCATTTTTCATGAGACGAAGAGAGTACAATATGTTTTTTGAAATGAAGCACATAAGCTCCCCTGTCCTTAGACACTAAAGCGAAAAGACGGTGTAGTTTTGATGAAGTAGGTTGGGAAGGGGTTGAATCGTGCTGAATATATTATTTTAGGTAATGTATTATTTGAATTATAATCGAATTTGAAATGTTATGTTTTGAGTTGTTATAGTTTCAATAGAAAGTTGAGCTTTATTTGTATGGTTCAAGAAACCAAGAGACAGGTAAGTCTCCAATTGTCGTTCACGAATTTGTTACTAAACCCAACCCACACGCCTATATATATATATATATATATATATATATATATGCATTCATCTATACTTATTTTTTGTTGAGGGAAGCATTCATCTATACTTGATTGCTGACCAACTCAAAATTGAACATTTTTTTTTTCATTTGTTGAGTGTATTAACATTTTCCTCAATATACACAAATACATTTCAGGAATAACAATACGTCATTATAAATTAGTAAATATATGTATATGTATATACATTTCAGGAATAACAATGTCGCTATAAATTACTCCCTCTCAGCTATTTTGAGATCTTGTTTTTGGGCACGAGAATTAAGAAAGCAATGTTTTGTGTATAGCTGAAAAAATAAAGAAAATGAATAAAGGGTAAAACTTTTGCCAAATAAGAAACTGTGTCAAGATAAGTGGGACGCTAAAAAAGAAAAGTGTCTCAAGATAAATGGGACGGAGGAAGTACTTATACATGTTTTTGGCGTTAATTTGAGTATAATTGTGACTAGTAGCCACTTAGATACTAAACTAATGGGCAATAGTGAAGGAGTTAATACATGAAACTATTCATTTTCATAAAAAAAATTATTCATTAAGATAAAAAATTTAAGAGATACTGGAGTAATTTTTATGTAAGAATACAATTTTACCCTTCTCTCCTACCATTAGAATTTTTTGCTCAATACAACATTTTTTTTCTTCCTTAGTTTACTGTGAATGTAAGCAAATCAAGCTTCACCTCTTCGTGGTGGCAGCATCCAAGAAAGGAGGCGCCATTGTCGGCGAGAAGAGACAGACGACGACGTGCATTGTACGAGAGATGACGGCGGCGAAGATCTTGGTATATATCTGTGATACCAATCAAGGCCGTTGCAGCGTCACCTAAGAGAGGCACCGACATCACCGACGAAAGATTACTACAACGGTAAGGTTTACTATGCGAATTTTTTGCTTTTTTATTGTTAGTATTTTTGAATTCATGATTAATTCGATGAATTTACATCTAGTTCAATGAACTCACAATTCAAATATAGTTTAGTCGTGAATATATGTTAAAATCCTACAATTCACAAACAAAACTATTTTTAGTTGTGAATTCTAACTTTAAAACTCGAATTCACAACCAAGACTATTCATATTTGTGAATTATAGCTTTCAAAATCGAATTCACAACCAACAATATTATTCCTAATTGTGAATTCTAAAAAAACTTCTCGCGACATTAACAAGTTCTACCTTGTTTCGACAGCCTATCTAATACTGTGATTCAAATATACATTTCTTCTAGAAATGCATATTTTTATCCTCGTCAAGTAAAAAGATGTTGTTTTCCATAAATGAGGAATAATAATATTATATCCCAATTACAAATAATATTTGCTAATTATTCTAAAAAAATATTTTATAAACACATTTAAGCTCTAACTGCTACTCCATTAAATTAAACTAGTTATGTTTAGCAGTGTCGTCATCATTTTTATTTTTTTAGCTTATGCAGTGTCGCCATCTTAAATAGGAAATACAACATCATAATAATCTCCTCAAAATTCTTCTAAACTCCTGCATTTATCTTAGAATACTTAACAACTAAACATATACTCATTATCTTGGTGATAAAATTTTCTACTTTTCCTTTTTTGGATGTCTACAAAAAAGTTTACTACTATTATTCTACTTTTAGACTAGTATTTATTAGTTATAATAATACCTCATTTATAATTATTTTTCATATATATTTTAACCACTTTCAATACTTTAATCCCTACGAAAAGAAATTAGGAATGTAAATATGTAATAAAGTATTGAAAAAATGTGTTGTGTTGAGCATAAGAAAATCGGGTCAACAAAGTAATGTTCCAGTTCCTGCCTAATCAGATTTGCAATGAAAATGTAGCTGATTGTACCTAACTAAAAAAAAAAATGAAATTCGTAAATATATACTCTCTCCGTCCATGAAAGAACTTCCTAGGAAGGAGTGACACAAGTTTTAAGAAAAAATATTGTTGAGTGTATTAGAGCATCTGCAACGGTTACACATTAGCAGCTTACTCGTGTAAGTCTGCTATCGTGTAACCGATGCAGCAGAGAGTTACACGAGGGCTACACGTTCTATCGTGTAGCCCATTTCGATGATAGTGTAGGCGCGTGTGATGCACGCGCCGATTAAAAAGAAAATGGAAAATTCGATTGGACCGTTGCTGCCTCGATTTGCGTGAATTTTGACCGTTCAATTGTTTTTTTTTCCTTCTATTTATTCTTCTTCCTCATTTTTTCCCTACACCTTCTTCATCCTCACTTCTTCCTTTCTTCCTCTCTTTACACCCTCCATGGATCCACACAACCCAAATTACTACTCCCCCGATCTATCCGACGAATATCATCCTGATTTATCGGGGTGTAACTTGGGGGATGCTCCTCAGTCCGACGAGGAGATGCCTTCGGCAGCCCATAGTGCCGCCAAACCGAAGAAAGGCAGCCGGAGGAAAGAAGTCGCCCACAAGATCCGGCATGACAGGCAGGCGCCGGTGGCGGAGGAGGAGGGGGTGGAGGATGACGGAGGAAAGACTGTCCGTCATACCTACACCCCTGAGGAGACGGACATCATCGTCCAAATTTGGATGGAGGAGACAAACGACGCCATCTGTGGGACAAATCAAAAGGGGTACGATTACTGGAAGAGGATCGTCGCCCGTGTCAACCCTATCATCGGCGCCAACCTCAAGCACCGCCAGATTCAAGGGCACTGGACCCGAGTGGCCCACGATTGGGAACAAGGCGGCGAAGGCGGCGACGAGGGCGGCGAAAGCGAAGGGGAAGACGGCAAGCTCCGAGCAATCATCGGAGTACAAAGAGGCATTGGAGCGGTCCGCCCACAACTTGAAAAAAATCACCGCCGAGTATGCCAAAAAGAACGAGCTCAAGGAGAGGGAGCTCGATATGCAACTCCTCAGTCTGGATACGACGCATATGAGCGATGCACAAAGGATGGCCCACGAGCACATGGTCCAAGAAATGCTCAAGCGTCGTGGACTTATCTAGACTAGGATTTTAATTTATGTAATTTAAATTATGTTTTTAATTTTTTTAATGTAATTTTTAGGTTTTTTATTTTAATGAAATTTTAATTAGGGTTAATTGCATCAAAATACCTGACCTTTTTCCAAAATTTGGTTTTTTGACAATCTTTTTAATTGTAGCAAAATTTTTAATAAGCTTTCAATTTATTGCAATGTCCGTCCGGGGAAAATTTTCGGCCAAATTAAATATGAGTTGGCAGTCGGAATGCCAACGTGGCATCGGAAATGCCAAATCACACCCCCTCCCACGTCACCCCTACGTCGCTCTCTCTCTCTCTCTCTCTCTCTTCCCCGTTCTCCTCCCACGTCACCCTCCCCCTCTTTCCCCTGCGCAGACCCATCCTCCTCCTCCACCCCGGCGCCGCCGCATCTTTTCCAGCCGGCGAACCCTTGCCCCTCCCCCATCGCCACTTCCTCCAGCCGGCGAACAAGCGAGAAAGATCTCGAGAAGGGCATCAAAGCAGAGCACTTATGAACACAAAAACATAAACACATTTCAAATTTATTTGAAACTCAGATCTGCAAATTGCTGCAAATTGATTCCCCAACAAATCCTCCATCCTCTACAAATCCTCGCTGCTACAAATCTTCGAAGAGAGAGAATGACGTGGGTTTCAACCACCGCCGAGCCTATCGCTGTTGCCGCTACAAATCTTCGAAGAGAGAGAAGGCGGATTGGCGGGCGTCGCTGCTGGATCTCGGCGCGGTACCGCTTGCGAAGCTTCTCCATCTTGTGGCGGCACTGGACGGAGGTCTTGGGCGGGAGGGCGGGGCACCGCGACGCCACGTCGTCGGCGACCTCCTGCCAGTGGTTGCTGCGGAGGTTGCCGCGGCGAAGGGAGTACCACTTGTCCTTGTAGGCGTCGATGAGGGCGACAGTCTCCTCGGGGCTCCAGCATGGCGGGGGGGAGGCTAGCGTGGCGGTGGGGATGTCGTCGGGGGAGGATGGGGAGATGATCGTAGCCATGGTGGGGGATGAGATCCGGGGGAATTAAGGGGGAACTGGGAAGGGGGATGGAGAAGAGAGAGAGAGAGAAGGTGACGTGGGAGGAGGAGGGGGAAGAGAGAGAGAGAGAGGGCGATGTGGGGGGTGACGTGGGAGGGGGAGGGGTGTGATTTGGCATTTCCGATGCCACGTTGGCATTCCGACTGCCAACTCATATTTAATTTGGCCGAAAATTTTCCCCGGACGGACATTGCAATAAATTGAAAGCTTATTAAAAATTTTGCTACAATTAAAAAGATTGTCAAAAAACCAAATTTTGGAAAAAGGTCAGGTATTTTGATGCAATTAACCCTTTTAATTATTAGTAAAATGTGTTATTTAAATTTGAGCAATTAAATTTAAGTAAAAAACATAAAAATCAAAACTAAAACTATCATGCAAGCTATCATGTAACCCCACTGCAGCATCTTTACACCATGTGGTCCCCCCTCATAAAGTAGGCTATCATGTAACCCCAATGCGGATGCTCTTAAGAGTGGATAAAAGGTAGTTGAGTGTATTGGGAGTGGTGAAAATGTGTTATAATTAATATTGGGAGTTGTGAAGAGTGAAAAGTAAGAGGATTATAAATGGTAGGGTATAGTCCAAAAATAGGTAGGAAATTCTTTTGTGGACGTCCCAAAAAAGAAAGATAGGAAATTCTTTCGTGGATGGAGGGAGTATAATTTATGTTGCAAGTGGAAAGGTGCAAAATCAAAGGGTTCGAATTTATTTATTTAAAGTTTATACATGTTACAATTGGATCTAGGGATATGACGTGTTCTGCTTAAAACTATCTTTGCATATTTTTTCCTTCGTTTGCCAAAATAATTAGTCCGCATAATATACATTTTTTTTTGAGAGCCAATCTATACATATTTATAAGTGTTAATAGGCAAAAGTGCCGTATTCCTTATTTATATTTTGAAAAATGCCCACCCTTATCATGTAAAGCTATCCATGCCCTAAATTACTAAATAACCCTTAAGTGTGTCAACATCAAATGTAATGATTTCGGCAGTCTTACACAATCTTACACATTTTTGAGTTTCAATGCATTTTTTTACAATAATGACCGAAATGATTACATTGAGTGCATGCAATGATTTTATAAGTCACTGTATATATATATATATATATATATAGTGTTCATATATTTAAATTGTAAATATATCGACCGGACACTAATTAACACTTAAACAATATATTAAATTAAATTAAGCAAAATAGTAAAAATTAATATAAATATATGATGTAAAGGGAATAAAATGTAAAAATACAACATATAACATGTTAATACACTCGAAAAGCATATGTCCGCCCGGGGAAGTTTCCGAGGAAATGTGCACGGCCGTGTATTACATAATATATAATTACACACGGCCGGACACATTTTCAAGGACACTTGTCCGGGCGGACACATGATTTTCAAGCATATTAACATGAGTTATGTAGCAAGATATATGTATAGAACTAAAATGTAAGTAATAATTACTAATTAATACTTTAAAACATGATAGAATGTGCTCTAATTCACATGTATTTCCTTTAAACGTAGCTTTAAATCATAGTATGCTATAATATGCTAATAATTCACATAAGCATATAGGATCAAACAAAACATTGAAAATAAATAATAACCAACTTAAATTACATTTCAAACGTAAAATGACATACCTTTAAACGTTCGGATGAGAGAATTCACAAATAATAGCTTCACCACTTGGAAAATATTAGAATTTCTAATGAGTTTGAGTGTTTTTTCACTTTGAGTGTTCGGATGAGAGAATTTCTATTGGATGAGAGAATTCACTCATATATAAACAAAGATTCCTTCATTTCACGTGAATTTCAATGAAATTAGAGTGTTTGACATGAATACTTTACTGACAAGGCTATTTCACATCATATTTGTCGTTTATCATCAATTTAAAAAAAAAATTATGTCCCTTAATTGAAGGCTAATTAATCGATGGAATATAAATACTAAAAATTAACACAATCGATATTAGCACTCAAAACACACAATGGAACCAAAAAAACATCTATCCGATCGGAACAAATCTGTGTCCGCCCGGTGAAACATTGTGTCCGGTCGGACACTTGTTTTTGCCGGTCGGGCACATGTTTTTTTTGTTCCAATGTGTGTTTTGAGTGCTAATATCGATTGTGTTAATTTTTAGTATTTTTTTTCCATTGATTAATTAGCGTACGATTTAGTTCTAAAACCTTCGATTTTAATTTAAAAATAAATAAATATTATTTTTTGTTTCAGTCTTTCACTTTTTCCAACACTTATTTGACCGATTTCAATCTTTAAATTGATGATTCTTACACCTTTAACAACTTTTGGCAGGAATGTGTAAGAACTTTTGCGGAAAACAATGCACATCCATCACAAAGAGAGGACATTTTCGGCAGTTCACATATTTAAAGCATGGAGTACTTTACATAATAAGAGAGGACATTTTTCAAATTTTGCATAAGAGAAAGGGCATTTTAAATTTCGCCTCTTCTCTCATGTAATGGCATTACTATCCCCATTCTATTTTCTTGTGTGTAGTGCGTACATGGTCCATAGACTGATAGAAGCAGGCTACTAATTCAATTATTATTTCGCAAAAGTTATTCTGATTTTGTTTATTTTTCTTACATTTGATTTTTTTTTTTTTTTTTTAATAATCAAAGCAAAGAGGGCAAAGTTGGAGCCAAAGCGTTGACGAGAGGCAGCTTGGTCTACACTGCAGAATCCAAGTCTTCCTCTTTGAACAACTCTTTCTCTCTCCTCACCGTTAATGGCGGCTCCCCCATTTCCCCTCTCTTAGTCAAAATCAAAACATCCATCTCCTGCACTTCCCCTCTCTCTCTCAATTTCACAATCGCTTTATTTCTTTCTCATGGATCGAACCCTTCAAGCAATTCTGGCGGCCATCGCCAGCTTCTTCGTGGTCAGCGTAATCCTCGCCTCAATCCTCATCATCTGCAAGAGCGAATCGAAGCAGAGCAGCCGGCGCTCATCGATCCCGCAGAGCCGGGCCCGCAATCTGGTAGCGCCGAAGCCGAACGCGGGGCCCGGGCCGGTGGCGATCTGCGACAGCGCGACCTTCGACCCGAGCCTCCCGCACGTGTCGATGCAGGAGCTGGTGGCGGCGACGCAGGGGTTCTCGAGCGAGCTGATAATCGGCGACGGCAGCTTCGGGCTGGTGTACAAGGCGCGGCTGAACTCGGGTGCCGTGGTGGCCGTGAAGAAGCTGTCCCCGGACGCGTTCCAGGGGCTCCGCGAGTTCCGAGCCGAGATGGAAACCCTAGGCAAGATCCAGCACCCCAACATAGTCCGGATGCTGGGGTTCTGCGCCACGGGTCAGGATCGGCTGCTCATCTACGAGTTCATCGAGAAGGGCAGCCTCGACCAATGGCTGTACGACACGTCCGACCGAGAGCAGGAGCCCCTCTCCTGGCTCACGCGCCTCAACATCGTCAGAGGCGTCGCCGACGGCCTCGCCTTTATGCACCACAAACTCGAGACGCCCATCATCCACCGCGACATCAAGGCCAGCAACATCCTACTGGACGCCGACTTCCAGGTCCACATCGCCGACTTCGGCCTCGCCCGCCGGATCGAGGCCTCCCACTCGCACGTCTCCACGCAGGTGGCCGGGACCATGGGCTACATGCCCCCCGAGTACCTCGATGGCGCCACCACGGCCACCATGGCCGGCGACGTCTACAGCTTCGGGGTGCTCATGCTCGAGGTCGTCACCGGGCGCCGCCCCAGCTTCCCCTTCCCCGGGGAGGACGGCCGGGAGGTCAGGCTCGTCGAGTGGGTCAAAAGGATGGCGGGGATGGGCCGCTATCTGGAAATGGTGGATGCCTGCATTGCTAAGGAGGATCTTCACCCAACCAAGGTGGAACAGATTTTCCAAATTGGGGTCAACTGTGCTGATGAGAAGAGCAGAAATAGGCCTACTATGAATCAACTACTTGATCACTTCAATCTCATTTTGTAAATACCTTCTTCTCCATTGGTGTTCATTTTTTTTGCAAATGCAGGATTCTTTGGCACCATATTTTTTTTTTGAATTTGCACTATTCAAACATCAAATATATATATTGTTGAGTTTTTTTTGGTATGCAATTTAACCAACTCTTTGTTGATTAGCAGTTAATATTCACTGTCTTAAAATTCACACGTCTGATTTTGTCTTTTCCTTTCTCTTGTTTTGTTGTTTGGGAAGTTAATTAGTGTCTCTGCCAGCTGCTTTGATTCATCATCATCTAATAACAGCTTCTTCTTTTTGTTCCATCTCCAGCTAAGCTTCATAACAATGCCAATATTCTATGCTCAATTCACGACATTCATCATAATTTTTATATATCCATTAGATTCATACGCATTATTCTAGCCAAAAGTATATAATGATAATACCTTATAGTCAAGTAGATCAAAATATAAAAATGATAATTAGCTTTACTATTATACCCTTATACACTTGCACAATTTACACAAATTTTGTGTTTAATCAAAATTTGTGTAACAATGTATTTACACCGTTACACAAATTTACCATTTCGTGTAAATTAAAGTACAAGTGTTATTTACACTTGTTACATGACTTTTAGTTACACACTAAATTCTTATAAATCATGTAAGTGTGACAAGCCCCAACTTTGTGTTCTTTTTTGTGTCGTGTCTAGGTCTAGATATATAGAGTTTTCTGTGTATGTATATGGGAGGACACAGTGTAAAAGCAGAGCATGAAGGAGGTGGTTTTAGGCACAAAAGAACATCGTTGCAGCTTAGGTGATTGCCATTGACCAAGTTTCAGCCTAACTACCCGCTCAAAGTCAGGAGCAGGAAGACAAATGGTGACGTCAAAATGAAAGTGGGGAAACAAAGAAAGAAAGAGACGAGAAGTGACAAATGTCGTGACCAAGAGGGTGACGTGGCAGAAGCGGTTGAAATCAGGAGGAGGATAAGGCAGGATACCAATCTCCCCTAAAGATTCAGAATAGAATCAAATCTCTCCCGATAAACATGAGCTCGTTAGTAAGCCAATCTAGAGAATTGAGTCCTCGTACACGAAGGAATTCCAAGCGCATTGTACGTGAACAGTTTGATCCAAGAAAAACTTCAAGGTCCAACCGCGTATTAACCTTCGACCCTTGCCCAAATCTTCTCCTATAAATATTACTCCAGTTGATAGTTTTCTGCTGAACGTCGCCTTTTGTACTTTATTTTTAGTTTAAGTCGCACCTAAACTCAATTTTTATTTTTTATCGCTAAGTCCCGTTTTGGGCAAGACAGTATTTGATTGTTGCATGTTTCCCTTCGGAGGTGTTGGTACCGTCCGAATTATCTTTTAATGGTAAGTTTGTTCCCTTTATTTTTATGTCTTATTTAACTATTGATTTTGTTATTTACTTTATGTCCGACTAAGTTTATAAACCTGTGCAAGATGAAGCTGATATGAACTCATAATCGTGAGGTTGTTTTGTGCTTAATTAACTGCATGTGTGTTCCCGAAGTGTCAAACTTAATTCTGAAGCGTTTAATTTTACTTGATTAGTTAACAGACCATTAATTAATGGAGTAGAATTAGATCACCGATAAATCGAGACTATAGGGTTTGATGGATCACTTTGCGCCTTGAGAGTAATGCGGACACGAGAAGTTGAAGTAGACTACGGTCTACCTTTGTTAATATCATGTATATCTAAAACTTAAAGGTTTTTTATTTAACCGCATATATTGAGGTATCCTCGTTCATGGTTAGTCAAGATGGTTGTCTGGCATAGTGTGTCCCTTGCATTTTAACTCAAAGTAAGAATGGATTTTATTATATAATATAAGTGCACGTGACAAGTGAGAATAAGGGGTAGACATACATAGTAGTGAATATCTTGACTAATGAGCGATAGAGTAAATATATGTGGATTCGACGTCCTGCCCAAGTTGTCTTTTATTATTGATTTGCATTTGTTAGTGTTTTCAGTTTCTCTCACTTTTCAGTCAAGTTGAGTTTAGTCCCTAGTGCCCAAGATTTGGACTCCGGTGACCTGGACATACACGTCCACCCTTTTTTCCCTTTTGAGTTTGTGACACGAGACGCAACTACACCAACATCCTGTTAGATCGACTACTAGTTTATCGTTGCACTACTCTTGTTTGGGGAAGGGCCGCTATCTGGAAATGGTGGATGCCTGCATTGCTAAGGAGGATCTTCACCCAACCAAGATGGAACAGATTTTTCAGATAGGGTCAAATGTGCTGATGAAATGTGCAAAAATAGGCCTACTATGAATCAAGTACTTGACCACTTGAATCTCATTTTGGGTGTTATTGGATCATGTAAATAGCTGCTTCTTGATGGTGTTCATTTTAAGATTTATTGCAAATGTAGGATACTTTGGCACCATATATAATGTTTTATTTTTATTGAATTTGCACTAAAACATGAAATGTATATTGTTAAGTTCTTTTGGCATGCGACTTAGCCAACTCTTTGTTGATTAGCAACTAATATTCAGTGTCTGAATTCGCATGTTGTCTGATTTTATATTTTCATTCCTCTTGGGATGTTAGTGTCCCTGTCATCTGCATTGATTCATTATCATCTAATAACAACTTCTTTTTTTTGTTCCATCTCCAGCTAAGCCTCATAACAATGCCAATATTCTATGCTCGGTTCTTGACACTCTTCATAATTTTTATATATCCATTTTAGTCATACACCTTATTTTAGCCAAAAGTATATAATGATAGTACATTATTCATGTAGATGAAAATATAAATAATAATTTTTTTTATGATTATGCCTTTTTACACTTGTCTTACACAATTTCCACAAATTTTATGTCTAACCAAAATTCGTGTAACAATATATACATTGTTACACAAATTTACTATGTCATGTAAATTAATGTATAAGTGTTATTTACACTATTATACGACTTTTAGTTACACACTAAATTCAGGTAAATCGTGTAAATGTGATGAGCCCTAGCTTTGTACTCTTTTTTGTGTTGTGTCTAGGTCTAGATAGTCTTTTTTGTGTATTTGTGTTTGGGAGGATATATTGTTGAAGCAGAGAGCACGAAGTAGGTGGTTTCTGGGCTTGGAATGTGCTGAACCCTGGTCAAGATGGCCGTACGTTTGCAGGGTGGATAAGCGCAAATGAAGATACAAGCATATGTCAACCGCTAAAGCAAGATGTTGCGTCCAGAACATAAAGTACCGCACATGACACAAACTTCATTGATACATAGCAAGATTGAACTGAACTCTAGGAGAAAGTGTTGTAGCTTAAGTGATTGTCATTGGCCAAATGTCAAGCTAACTATTGCTTAGAGTTAGGAGTCCATCTAGGGCAAGAAGACAAATAGCGAAGTCAGGATAAAAGTGAGGAACAGAGAAAGAAGGAGAGGAGAAGTGACCAGCGTTGTGACCAAGAGGGTAATGTGGTAGAAGCGGCTAAAATCGGGATGAGGATACCTCCCCTAAAAATTTGAAAAATATAGAATCAAATATCTCCTAATAAGCATAAGCTGCGGACAAGCCAATCTAGAAAAGAAGTCCTAGTAAACAAAGGAAATCCCGACACATTGTACGTGGACAATTTGATCTGAGGACTCCAAGGTTCAATCGCGTATTAACCTTCGGCAATCGCCCAAATCTTCTCATATAAATATCAAATGATAGTTTTTGGCTTATTGTACTTTTTATTAGCTTACGTCGCACCTAACTTAATTTACTTTCAGTTTTTATATCGCTAAGTCCCGTTTTGGGCAAGACAGAATTTGATTGTTGCATTTTTCCTTTTGGAGATGTTGGTACCGTCCGAATTATCTTTTAATAGTAAGTTCGTTTTCTTTATTTTCATGTATTATTTAACTATTGATTTCGTTATTACTTTATGTCCGACTAAGTTTATAGACCTGGGTTTGGCAAGATGAAACGTATATAAACTCATAAATTGCGAGGTTGTTTTATGCTTAATTAACTGGATGTGTGTTCTCGAAGTGTCAAACATGATTCTGAAGTGTTTAATTTAACTTGATTAGTTAACATACCATTAATTAATTGAGTAGAATTAGATTGTCAATAAATCGAGGTTATAGGGTGTGATTGATCGCTTTGAGCCTTGAGAATGTCGCGAGCATGAGAGGTTGAAGTATACTACGGTCTACCATTTCCCAAAATCAGGTCTATTTAGGACTCGATATTTAGGTCTATTTTTTTATTTGATTGCATGGTTAATCAAGATGATTATTTGGCATAGGGTGTCCCTTGCCTTTTAACTCAAAGTAAGGATAGATTTTATCATATAATGAAAGTGCACGCGACAAGTGAGAATGTGGGTATAAGCTATTGATGGTTTATATCTAGTAGACATACATAGTAGTGAATATCTTGACGAATGAACGATAAAGTAAGTATATGTGGATCCGACGTTCTGCCCAAGTTGTCTTTTATTATTGATTTGCATTTGTTAGTATTTTCAGTTTCTCTCTGTTTTAAAGTTGAGTTTAGTCCCTTGTGATCAAGATTTGGACTCGGGTGACCAAGACGTACACATCCACCCCTTTTTCCCATTGAGTTTGTGACACAATACACAACTACACCAACTCCCTGTTGGATCGACTACTAGCTTATCACTGAACTATGCTACTCTTGGGCAAGAAGAATCATAAATTTATTTGAATCGAATCGAAATAATAACTTCGTTAAAGTGTGTAAAGATATAATAATAAAAAATAATTATTATTTTTATATTTTTATCCTACAATTTTCTTTTTGGTACACAAGAAAGGCTAAAATTGGATATCTTTTATATCATATTATTATTACTATTATAAAAGAGGCTATTCACTTATTTGTACAAAATTGTTTTGTCTGATATATTCCTAATACAAAGTGGTGATTGTACAAATCACACTTATCATATAAAATGAGTCTTTTTTGAATTCACCGTGAAAAATGATGGATTCAAAATAATGAAATTTTTGCAACTTCTGGGATTCAAATTTTATACCTCAAATTGATCCATCAAAGTTGTGAATCCAATGTAGATTTCACCATCTAAGATTGAAAATGATTCATATTTTATACAATTAATATGTGGACTCATTGATGTAGTGACCCGCTCTTTATATATTTTAAATCCAGTAATGAGTGTGTATTTTTGTTCATCAGTGAATGAAAACGGATATTATTCTGATATGAATTCAGCTTATGATCCTGAATTTATATTGTTAAAGCAGTCAATGATATTATTTCAGAGTTATAACTGACTTAGCAAAGTCACGTTATTTATTTAAGCGAGATGGAATATGATTTTATTTTTTTACTCAGGTCGTGAATTATTTCCGACTCAAGAAGTTAATTAAATCTGCGGATTTAATTTAAATATCAAGACAACGAACAAATTAAATCTACGGATTTAATTTAGATTCATTTTATAACTTATCGATTTTAGGGATATATCACATGTCGAAATCGAGATTTATGTAAATACAATATCAAGCAGAATCGAAGCCAGTATTTTATTACAGTTACAGAATCACGGAGACAGAGAAAATACATCAATAATTCTCCTCTACATTGTTTTTTTTTTATTTCTTTTCTTCTCTTTTTCTTTCCACTACATCTTGTCAAACACTACTTTTTGTCAAGCATTACAATTTGTCGACCCACTACAACAACTTCTCCAACACACTCAAGTGCCTAGCAACAGCTTCTCCTTTAACCTCACACTGCAGTCTCAATTCACCACTCTCCTCATTTTTACACTTAGAAGCTTTTGGAGAAGCAGGGACCTTCATCCGATACTCTGCCACTTCAAGGTAAACTTTGGCTACATTTCTTCCACCTTATTCCTTAGCATCACCTGCGCTTATTGAAGAGCAAAACTGTTAAATTATTTCAGAGCTATTCCAGTTCATCTAGTACCTCAACAACAGCCAACCAAACATTAAGGTATTCATCACCTCACTTACTTCAAGCTTATGTTACATGCTCAAAACCAACAACACATTTCAGTTAATTTCCATAAGAATGCAAAATACAGAGTAGAGTAACACAACCACATTATATCACCATATATCAATATTTCATCCTATGTTCAGATTAGAAAGAACATGAGTTCATATTCATGAGTTCATATTGCCACTACCATAAGAACCTCACCACACAGCACAGTCTATCGAATTTCACATTAGAGGTATAAGAACTTAGCTTTTAGAAATGAGGGGGGGCTACTGCCCTGTTTGTTTGGGCCGAAGGACGTCGAGTGGGCGGCAACTCGCGGGGACAAGCAGCGTCGGCGGCGTCGAGCGGTGAAGGCAGACGACTCCCGACCTCGGCGATGGCTCTCGCCGATTCTGGATTTCAGCAGCGGCGGAGTACCCTTCGCCCGAATCCAGCAGCAGCGTGGCGTGGCTCAAACCTTCGACCCGGAGATAGCAGCAACGGCGGACCCTCCCCTGCTCGCCGGGTACTCCAACGACTTGATGCCGATTTCGCCGGAGCTTAAGGTGCCAGCGGCGGCGGTGAATCTTCGAGGAAGAAGAAGTGGTGCTGGCGATGTGTTTTCGATTTGGAGATAGGGGGAGTTATGTTGGGGAATTGATGAATTGAGATGACAGGATGAGAGAGCGCCGGCTGAATCGCCGATTCCGGGCGAAGGAGTAGCAGCGACAGCGGCGATGACTTCTTGAGTTAGGGCTCGTTTCAGGGCTCGCCTTTTTGCCATGGACGAATTCAGCGGAAGAACAGTGGAGAAGATGATTTAGAGAGAGGATAAGAGCGCGGGCTCAGGCGCAGCGCCGACTAGAACGACCGGAATTGGAGGCGGCGTACTCCTCGGCTGGGGGCTGATCGAGAGAGAGAGAGAGGGGTATTGGGTGGCGTCTGATTTGAGAAATTAGAGAGAGAGATCGACTCCTTGAGAGAGAAAAGGGATGGACCGAGAGTTGTTGGGAGAGAAAGAGAGTTGGGCTCTCAAATTTTAAATGATTGGGCCTTGTTTTTTTTTCAGTTGGGCCGAAAATTTTTAGTTTTGGGCCTCTTCATTTATTTTACTTGGGCTTTTAATTATTTTGGGCACCTATTTTGGGCCGAATTAAATCATCTGGGCCGTGTTATTTCTTTATTTTGGGCCGAGTCTTGGGCCGATTTTTAATAAGAAATGGGCTACCTTATTATTTAATTGTGCTGCAGTTCAAAGAAAAATGGATACTTATTATTAGACTATTTATTTAGTTTAATTAATTATTTTTCTCAAAAGATTATTTATATAATAATAATAATATTGTATTATTATTATGTGCATATTTTAAGTAAAATTTCTTATTATATGCTAAACATGACATGAAATTGTATTTTAATTGCAATAAAAGTATTTAATTGGTTTTAATTATAAATCCAATTATTAAAGAAAGACGAGTAAGAATATTGTTGGTGTTCTTAACTCAAGAGAAATGTTTTCAATTATTTATTAAATTTGAAAAGCCCGATAATTTTTACGAGATCACACCTCGATTAAAGCCGAGTTAGTTCTTTATTTTCGATCGAGTACAAATGCGAGATCTATTTTACAATTAGAATATTCCGATGGGAAAGGAAGAATCACAGTTCTATTCGACCGCGTTGGACGGAAGTTAGTTAAATCTATTAACGAGGATAAATAGTAGGATGCCCCGAATATCGTTCGAAAATGTTAGTTCATGCATACAAGATTCATGCATAGTTAAATTACGCTTTCTCATTAATTGAGAATTTTTCCTTGAGGCAATGTCTTATTTTATATTCTCGTGATTAAGGTCAAGCGCAAGAGTAAGAACTACACAAGGAGTTAGAGTACCTTAGCAAAACTTTGCTATCAGGTGGGTTACTTTCATATATATCAAATGAGTTTAATGTTATGTTTGAACAGTTATTTCATTGCAAAATCTTTGAACTGAAAATTATTTCAACTGTTGTCTTGCCATAAATATTTCAATGTTTGGTATGATATCTATCTGATGTGGCTTTGCCAGTTATTATGAAATCGAATTCGGGTCCTGAGCAGTTGATAGCTATCCTGCCAGGGCTAGTGTACACCAGTGACCGTGAGTCATCTAGCGGGTTGGCCGGTCAAGTGTCCGTGAGAGGTGGCCACCTCTCCGGCACACAGTTCCAGATATGATAGATTACAAGAGAACTTAGTCTGCAGACGAACTTTAAGAATCACAAATGAATTTAGTAAGCTTGGGCCTTTTTAGCGAAAAACTCCCTTGCTGTACTGTGTATGATGGCATGACAGAATTTACAACTTTACGAAGCATGTTATATTTCATAGTAGGCATATGTGCCCACTGAGTACTTTTGTACTCAGCCCTGCATATATTTCTAAATGTGCAGGTTGAGCAGCTGCCGATGGTGATGAAGTGACGAGCGGGACTCTTTTTGTCTTATTATGTATTAATGAACTCTAGGGTTACATGTCTTCATACATGTAATCAGAACCTTATTCCGCTGCGTACTCAGAAGTTTATGTTATTTTGGCTAAGTCAGAGATATCTGAACTTACTAGTTATTTGAGTCTATACGACTAAACCTTTGTTATATTATAAATGTCCCTTTTGTTAATTGATGAAATGCGATCCTTCTTTGTTTAATTATCCCCTTTCTACCCCGCTTCTAATATCCCTCCATTAGTCACGGTTCTTCCCGGCTTAATTATCCTTAATTAGGTTCGGTCGTGACAGAGTGGTATCAGAGCAGTTCATTTGCTCTGAACCCTAGGTTAGCCCATTTTTCTAGTATGATCACTAGTATATATGAGTCAGTCAGCCAAAGCTCATCACTTCATCACATCGTCATGCTCAGCAAGAAAGAAGGTGGTAATGATTTTAAAACATTGAGAAGTTCACGTTTTTATATGAATGTACTGATGCTTACATTCAAGTTTTATGCTTTATTGATTGATTAGATATCTTCAATGAACTTAGATGCGTTAAGAATGCAATGATCACTGTTACGAGCAGAACAATAGAAGCTAGAAACTCAGTTATATTTCACTATAGCCATGGTGAAGAGCTAAGAAAGAGGAAGATAATCCAATGAAAGCAGTGCAAGCAGAGTGCCACGCACGAATCACTGAAGCAGGCAAGTTCTTCATTCAGGTTGTTCACGCGTGACAGAACACCGAATCGACTATTGCCTTATTTGATGATAGATCACGTGAGTCATTGCTCGTAGCGACGAGTGTGACTTATGTAATCAGTTAGCTATCGCATAATGAGCTAAGACTCATTACTAACTCTCGATTATCACCAGTTATGGCATGAAGAGAAACCTTCATGATTTGTTCGAACTTCATAGTCAGACTCACATGCAGTTATAACACTTTGTGTATGATTATAGCATCGCGATTAAAACTATCAGCTTATAGTTTCAGATATTCGAAACCATTCTACTTACAGTACCTATCGCAATAGATGAGGACATGACTGAGAATCCCTATTGATTACGATCACCTACTACGAATTGGAAAGACGAGATGTGATATGGGTACTAGCAGTTACCAACCCTTATGATTGATCATAAACGTTTACGCAAGTGTGTAAGACGAGAGAAGTTCTCGAAGATGGTTTAGAGTTTAATAATAGCTAGAAGCGCCGACAGTGGATCAATGTTGAAACAAATGAATTAAGATTCTAATGCGACCCTAAGGATATACTCAAGATAAGTATATATACCTTAACCTATCGAGGACATCACCTCAGTTAGAACGTCTTGGATTATGCATTTAGTCTGGTAGCGCAATGGGAGCATTGACTAAGGTCATTCCATGACTTAGCATTACACATGGAGACAACATACCCTATAAAGGTGCTCAGATGAGCAAAAGCTATTTCCTATTGAATGCG